>NC_056448.1:28059270-28161770 GCF_018296145.1 Oncorhynchus tshawytscha
ACAATTCCTTACATGTAATTCTGGTAAAAACATTCCCTGTCTTAGGTCAGTTAGGATCACCACTTTATTTTAAGAATGTGAAATGTCAGAATAATAGTAGAAAGAATGATTTATTTCAGCTTTTATTTCTTTCATCACATTCCCAGTGGGTCAGAAGTTTACATACACTCAATTGGTATTTGGTAGCATTGCCTATCACAGGAACATATTGACGTACTACACCCCTTCCACTAGAAACCCCTGGTTAAAATGTGTATGTGTGTGTTTGTATACAACAATACTGGACTTGCGTTTCATCTTTGTTTTGTAAAGTGTTTCATCAGTCATGTCCAGTACAGTATAACATATCCTTAGAGATAACGTATCCTTAGAGATAACGTATCCTATCTCTATTGGATAGAAAGGGCTGAGTCAGCGTACAGGCCAGGCTGTTCTCCCAGCTAGTGGTCTCACACCGCTGGGTACTGGAGGGGATATCATCAATCTTTTATTTGCTCGATCACTATCTCAACTCCTCTACTTTGTGTCGACCAAAAATAAGTGTTGATGGTACAATAGATTTTTCTTTACTGTATTTATTCTTATTTTCCTCTCCTCTTCTCCCTCTCTCCCCCTCCCTCTCCTCTCTCCACCTCCTTCTCCTCTCCTCTTCTCCCTCTCTCTCCTCTCCTCTCCTCTCTCCTCTCCTCCCCCTCTCCTCTCCTCTCCTCTTCTCCCCCTCTCCTCTCCTCTTCTCCCCCTCTCCTCTCTCCTCTCCTCGCCTCTCCTCTTCTCCCCCTATCCTCTCTCCCTCTCCTCTCCTTCTCCTCTCCTCTCCTCTCCCTCTCCTCTCCTCTCTCTCTCCCCCCCTCTCCTCTCTCTCCTCTCCCCTCTCCTCCTCTTCTCCTCTTCTCCCCTCCTCTCTCTCTCCTCTCTCCTCTTCTCCCCCTCTCCTCTCCTCTCCTCCCTCTCCTCTCCTCTTCTCCCCCTCTCCCCTCTTCTCCTCTCTCCTCTCTCTCTCCTCCTCTCCTCTCCTCCTCCTCTCCTCTCCTCTCCCTCTCCTCTCTCCTCTCCCCCTCTCTCCCTCCTCTCCTCTCCCCCCCTCTCCTCTCCTCTTCCCCCCTCTTCTCCCCCTCTCCTCTCCTCTTCTCCCCCTCTCCTCTCCTCTCTCTCTCCCCTCTCTCTCTCCTCTTCTCCCCCTCTCCTCTTCTCCCCCTCTCTCCTCTCTCCTCTCCCCCTCCTCTCTCCTCTTCTCCCCCTCTCCTCTCCTCTCCCCCTCTCCCCCTCTCCTCTCTCCTCCCCTCTCCTCTCCTCTCCTCTCCCCCTCTCTCCTCTCTCCTCTCCTCTCTCCCCCTCTCTCCTCTCTCTCCCTCTTCTCCCCCTCTCCTCCTCTCTCCTCGCCTCTCCTCTCCTCTTCTCCCCCTCTCCCTCCTCTCCTCTCCTCTCCTCTCCTTGCCTCTCTCTCCTCCCCTCCCTCTTCTCTCCCTCTCCCTCCTCTCCTCCTCCTCCTCTTCTCTCCTCCTCTCTCTTCTCCCCCTCTCTCCTCTCCTCTTCTCCCCCTCTCCTCTCCCTCTTCTCCCCCTCTCCTCTCTCTCTTCTCCCCCTCTCCTCTCCTCTCTCTCCCTCCTCTCCTCTCATCTCTCTCCTCCCTCCCCCTCCTCTCTCTCCTCTCCTCTCCTCTCCCCCTCTCCTCTCCTCTCCTCCCCCTCTCTCCCTCTCTCCTCTCCTCCCCTCTCCTCTCCTCTCCTCTCTCTCTCCTCTCCTCTCCTCTCCTCTCCTCTCCTCTCCTCTCCTCCTCTCCTCTCCTCTCCTCTCTCCTTCTCCCCCTCTCCTCTCCCCTCTCCTCTCCTCTTCTCCTCCTCTCCTCTCCTCTTCTCCCCTCTCCTCCTCTCTCCTCTCCTCTCCTCGCCTCTCCTCTCCTCTCCTCTTCTCCTCTCCTCTCTCCTCTTCTCCCCTCTCTCCTCTCCTCTCCTCTCCTCTCTCCTCTCCTCTCCCCTCTCCTCTCTCTCTTCTCCTCCTCTCCTCTCCTCTTCTCCCCCTCTCCTCTCTCCTCGCCTCGCATCTCCTCTCCCTCTCCTTGCCTCTCCTCTCTCCTCTTCTCCCCCTCTCCTCTCCTCTTCTCTCCCCTCTCCTCTCCTCTCCTCTCCTCTCTCCTCTCCTCTCCTCTTCTCTCCCTCTCTCCTCTCCTCCTCTCCTCTCCTCTCCTCACCTCTCCTCTCCTTGCCTCTCCTCTCTCCTCTTCTCCCCCTCTCCTCTCCTCTCCTCTCCTCTCCTCTCTCCTCTCCTCTCCTCTCCTCTCCTCTCCTCTCCTCTCCCTCTCCTCTCCTCTCCTCTCCTCTCCTCTCCTCTCCTCTCCTCCTCTCCTCTCTCTCCTCTCTCCTCTCTAGGTTCATCAGTATGAAGTTGAAGTCCGTCACCTTTATAGACTCTACGTTTCAGAACTGTTACTTTGACGACGTGTCAACAGTGGGCTCATTATTCAAAAACTGCACCTTCGTAGAAGCCTTCTTTTATAACACAGGTGAGTCCACACACACTCACACACACATGCATGTATGCGCCAGGGTTTCCATTAGCCGGTAATGGCTTTTGTCATAGCCGCTAAAATTGAAGCCGGCCAATTGTCTGGGAGAAGAAGAAAAAATCCCATTGTGAATAATGATTTTTAGCCTGTTCTTTGATGGAAATACATTTGACTGGTCACGCTTATCGGTCTATTGGTTAATTTGCATAATTTAGTGTAATTAAATTGGCGCGTTTACAGTATATTTGTTATGCATCTTTTTTATCACACTCGTACAGCATACAGATACAGAGCCTTTCAGTGGAAAATCTGTCAGACACTGCTAGAGCTGCTGCTACAGCATCTTGTGGTGCTTTCAAGACATCTTGGAACTCTGAAAAATACGATGTGAAATCATGACGTCAGAGATCTTCAGGTCGGAAAGTCGGAACTTTAGGAAGAGGCCCAAGTTCCTGAGTTAGAATTTTTTTCCAGTTGTCTTGAACCCACTGTCAGAAGTCTGAGATTTCCGAGTTCCCAGTTGGCAGGCTTCATCAGCGCATCACACCACTTTGGCAGTATGCATTTTGAAAACATATACATGTTTTGAAACCTGAACGTTTTAATAGATATTATGAGGCATGACTTAACTTGCTTAACTAGCCTATTAGATCTCCTCTCTTTCTAAACAGATATTTTCATCTCTTGTCACGTCAAACCGCTCGCAACGGCAGTGTGCTTTTGACTGTATTTTCCCGATAATTGCATTATGGAAAGAACATTTGCGTGTAGTCTACTGCCTTGTTCGCATTGCTGCGCTTATAATGTGAAGAAATCATATTTTAAACTGAAGCTTCTGATCTGTTGCTTTTTAACATATTTGTTTATGTATCCTAGGCCTACTGCTTGTTTGAATTTGGGATCTATTGTCCCACAACTGTCTGTTTGGAATATGACATGTCTTTCTCAAAGAACTGACCAATAGACTAGGTAGCCTAAACTTTTCTAATATAGTAGATTGACATTGGCAAGGGATTTTGCTGTTCCTTACTTGTCTTGTTGGCCGAGGAAAGGTAAATGTGGACAGTTATTTTAACATGTTCAAAGTGCACATCAGAATTGGGTAAGAATGACCGCACATTGTTGCATCCTTGACATGCCTGTTCTGTTAAGATAAATTACCATAGATTTCTGTCATTCTGAGCGCTGTGGGTGTACGCCCTAATCAGGTTACGCACTCAATGCATATGGGTCTGCAAATTTATCAAGTGTCCCTTAAATTACAATGTTGCCTTTCAAATGTCTGGCTCCACATTTTCCTAACAGAAACCCTGGTATGCACGCGTGCTCGCATACACACACACTTGGTTGTTTACTGGAAATGTTACTCATTCTATTAATTCTGAGCACATCTCTTCCTCACAGCAACCATGTTATAGATGAGGTGTCCCCCTGCCTCTCACAAAACCCTTCAGACATAACTCTCTTACTCTCCTCTCTCTTCTTTTTCCTCTCTCTCTCTCCCTCTATCTCTCTGCTCTCTCTATGTGTTCTCTCTGTCTCCCTCTCTGCTCCCCCTTGCCCTCTCTCTCTCTCTCTCTCTGCTCTCTCTCTGCTCTCTCTCTCTGTTCTCTCTCGCTCTTCTCTGTCTCTCTCACTGCTCTCTCTCTCTGTTCTCTCTCTGTCTCCCTCTCTCCTGTCCCTCTCCTTCTCTCTCTCCTCTCCCTCCCTCTCCCCCTCTCTCTCCTCTCCCCCCTCTCTCCCCTCTCTCTCCCTCTCCCTCCCTCTCCCCCTCTCTCCCTGTCCCCTCTCCCTCCTCTCCCTCCCTCTCCCCCTCTCTCCTGTCCCTCTCCCTCCTCTCCCTCCCTCTCCCCCTCTCTCCTCTCCCTCCCTCTCTCCCTCTCTCTCCTGTACCTCTCTCTCTCTCTCTCTCCTCTTGTCGCTCTCTCCCCCCTAGCTTTTCGTTACACCAGTGAATTACAGCTCAACCTCTCTTCCCCTGCAGAAATGGCCTCTATGTTCCTTGTTCACTGTGGTTGACAAAGAAACCGAGCCGTGTGTACGTCCATACGTATCACCTATAATAGCATTGCAATGATCGTTGCACACTCCTGCAGCAGATCAATTTTATCTGATAGAAGATTAGGATGGAAATACGGTGCTCTAAAGTGAGGTGGAGGGAAGGAAAGATATATTTTCTATTTTGGCTTGACATTACACAGACCAATGCACGCTGTAATATCATCTCAATGTACACTTGAACACAGTTCTTGGCTAATGTTATCTTTCAATACTGTTTATGACATCTGTTATATTATTGTTACGGCTGTGTTATGTAGCCCTTATGAAGGAGGGTTCATGTGGAGTACAATCTAATTATAAGAGGAGCTGACTAATAGTTGAACCAGGAAAGGCAGGGTCTCTGAGGGAGTAGTGAATTAGGGGGACCGCTAACGGCCACGGTGTGCTTCAGCTGACTCAGACCACGAGGGGTCACAGGTTTAGAAACGGTTCCATCTCAGTATTTAGGAAACAGCTGAACATGAAAACAATCTGGGCGTGTGAGCTTGGTGGCAAAGTCTCATGGGAGACGTAGTCTCATTGCCTCAAGCATCGACACAGAGAGGAAGGGGGTGAGGGAGGGTGGAAGGGAGGTATAGAGAGAGAGAGAGCGAGAGAGGTATGAAAAGGTCATAGTGTTTGCTGCCTTTGCTCTTTCTCTGTGATGTCGTGTATTAATAGCATTTCCATCAGGGGAGAGTTACGTAGTTATCCCTAAAAGACCTGGGATGTTTTGCAGACGGACCATATTTGCAGACGGACCATATTTCTGACCCCCCGGCCCTGTTCTACCTTCCCTTCATCAAGAGAAGAGACACTCACAAGAGGCAGGCTGAGACCATGTCTGAACGATAGGGGACAAACATGAGTTAATAAAGAGAGTTAAAGGCCCATGGAAGCAGCATTAGATAATAAGTATAAACCCAGCACAGTGTCCATTCAGAAAGTTCACCTGCCAGACAAACAGAACATAAAGGAGTCAAAATAGTACACTTGTCTGATTCTCTATTTCTCTCTTTGTCTTTCTCCAGATATTGACGATTCTAAGCTGGTGGGGTCGAGGGTGATCAACAGTTCCTTCCACCACAACAAGACGGGCTGTCAGATGACCTTTGATGATGACTACAGTGCCTACTGGGTCTACTTTGTCAACTTCGTGGGGACACTCGCCGTGTTGCCCGGCAACATAGTCTCCGCCCTTCTCATGGACAAGATAGGGCGCCTGAGCATGCTGGGTAAGTTTTTTAAATTCTACTTCATACAGTATGTATTTGATATTCAGAAAAATGTTCAATTGTGTGACTGTCCCCCCTGGGGTTTTACATATCGGTACCTATGAAATTAAATAAAAAATGTATCACCAAAAAGAAAATGTGTTTGTAATCTGTTATCATGTCTTATGTTGTGATATGATGTGTAATAGCATGTTTTCTCCTCCAGGGGGCTCCATGGTGCTGTCAGGCATCAGTTGTTTCTTCCTTTGGTTTGGGACAAGTGAGTCTATGATGATCTTCATGCTGTGTCTCTATAACGGCCTCAGTATATCAGCCTGGAACTCCCTGGATGTTGTTACTGCTGAGCTCTACCCGACTGACAGGAGGTGGGTGCAACACGCAGGCAGGCAGGCACGACACACACACACACACACACACACACACACACACACACCCTCCATCCTTGACTCTCTCCTCTGCCATCCTTTTCTTCTCCAGGGGTACAGGTTTTGGATTCTGTAATGCCATGTGTAAGCTGGCAGCGGTGTTGGGGAACCTGATCTTCGGCTCTCTGGTTGGCATCACAAAGACCATCCCCATCCTGCTGGCGTCGGCTGTACTAGTGGGAGGAGGCCTGGTGGGACTACGACTGCCTGACACACGCGGCCACGTCTTGATGTAGAACTACACTACCCAGCAGTCTTCACTCATGTACCCATTAGGCTTTAGTTGAACACTTTAAGACAGTGGTCTGTAGGACTTATAGCGTGTTCAAGTAAAGGGCTACATGTTGAAGTGCAAGTGCTAAAGTGCAATTAGTCCAACATTTTAAATTGTATTCGGAATAAAAGAGCCCTTGGCCATATTTATTTTAACCTTAGGTACTCTGTACCTGCGACCAGAGGGGTGGAGCTGGAATTCGGGGTGGAGTGCGTGGGAAGAGTTGAACCCTATTTTATTCACCTTCTGGAGGGCTCTGCCCAGGTAGAGAGATGCTGTTTCTGCCCCAAGACCGGACTATCTTGCCTAACCTATTTTTCAACCTTGTCATTCCCAAACCAGCTGTTTGTTTTAGGATTATTTCTTGTTGAATATCCAGGCATTTCGTTTGGGAAGTTGATCAAAATTCAGCTCTGTTTAAGCAGAAAGCAGGAGGGTTTTAACTTGATGAGATATGAAAAAGCCATTCTAAACCTAGCCTAAGTTGAATCAAAGGTACCTATTGCTGCTGTCCTCAGTGCCACGGGTCTGACATGAATACAAGTTAGGTGATAAGATACGTTCTTTAGTCAGCCTGGGTACCATAGTTACTATACGTTACAACATAATCATTCTCTAAGGGCAGAATCCTAACTAGAGAAGCGTCCATTTAGGTTTCAGGCTTAAGCTCTTGTGAGCACTTGACTCTGTTGGCATGTTAAGGGACATTTAACCTATTTCACTGAAAGCTAAATGTATAGTTTGGAGTGAACTATGCCTTTAACATATTCATGACTTTGCAGTATCATAATGGCATCATTGCAGTACGTGCTTTTGCATTTGACCAGGTATGGATCATTTGTGTAAATGTACAGTGTGTGTGTGTGTGTATGTATGATATTGTGTGTGCGTGTATAATATATTGTATATATTCAAACGTTGTTCATTTCCCAACCATGGGTTGGGGTCGATGCTAATGAGTTGACTTGACTCACTGAAGTGTCTTGACTGGTTTCAAATCAAATCAAACTTTATTTGGCACATGCGGCGAATACAAGTGTAGACCTTACCGTGAAATGCTTACTTACAAGCCCCTAACCAACAGTGCAGTTCAAGAAGAGTTCATGGTTAATGGTGTGTTAATGAGTTTGTCTTTCAGCTTGTCCAACTGCATCACTTGCAGCCATCCATCCCTCATCACGTCACACTCTGTATGAAACAAACTCTTTAACTACACTTCTGTTAAAATAGGAAACTTTGCATGTGTGTTTACTAAAGTCTTTCTGTTGTGTGTTCTGCTTTTGTGTCTCTGCTACAGGGATGTAGTTGTAGAAAAACATGAAGGTGGCTAAACGCTGTAGCTGGTTGAGATAACAGAGAGAGTAACATAAACACTACAGGTAACAATGCTAAGTTGGTGTAACAGCCAGGTGTGTTAACACGTTTCATTTAATAAACCAGTGGTGTAGTCCTTGTTTAGGTGTGCTTCTGCTCCACTACATCCCTGCTGCAGCCATTTTAATCTGGATCAAAGGTGACTGTGTCATTCTGGTGAGTTCCTTGTTCTGTGGGCAGGTGTCCATCCGTTCTTCTGGGTAATTTTGACGGGGCATGCAGTGGTGAAATGACTGTTCTGTACGGAGCTTACAGACATGCTATAGACCAGGACTATTCAACTCCAGCCCCTCCAGGTCCCTCCACAGTACTGCTGGTTTCCTCTTCTCCCCTTCTGTCCCTCTTCTCACTGATCAATATATCAAAGTATAGTGCTTTTTACAAAAACATTTTTCACAAAGTGCTTAACCGTAACCTGGTCTAGACACAGAAATAACATGCATGTCATTGATTGGCCAGATAATCCACTGACCAGGTCTGAATCAGTCCCTGATTAGAGGGGAAGGATGAAAACCAGCAGTTCTGTAGTTAGTAAATCTTGAGGCCCAGGTTTGAATAGCCCTGCTGTAGACAATACATGGAGGTGTGTGTTAAACCATTTGTCAAATACCTGTCCTTGGTCTGA
Organism: Oncorhynchus tshawytscha; assembly: GCF_018296145.1. Lineage (NCBI taxonomy): Eukaryota > Metazoa > Chordata > Actinopteri > Salmoniformes > Salmonidae > Oncorhynchus > Oncorhynchus tshawytscha. The sequence goes on from NC_056448.1 coordinate 28,067,747, forward strand.
TTTACTTTGACTAGGGAAGGTTAACAGGTGCAATGTAAACTATGTCATGACTGTCTTGATCAGGTCAGGTTACAGGAGACCACAACCCTACAGATTATCTCTCAACCCCAACAGAGGAGGGGAGAGCTAGGGGTCTGAAAATGTGGAGGGTTTTATGGCCCCTCACGGCCCTGGTAAATCTCAGGCCATAGACAAATTCCTATGTCCGATTACTATTGAGAACCAGCCTCAGAACATTAAACATGAACTAAAGGGACTTTGGAACAATGGTTTTCGTCAGCCACAATGGTGGTCATGACAAAAGATGGAATATGAAAATGTATGTCATTTATGTTCTGTTATTAAAGGTTAATAGATGACGTTATTACAAAAACATTGTAATGTGAAGGGTTTCCCTAGTATATGTTTGATGTTTATACATTGTACGTTGTATGAAAAATATCCAAATCAAAGAGAATGTTTTGGGGAAGATGAAATGGTAAGTTAGTTGTCTAAAATTGGATTTGAGTAAAACCTAGCCCTTGCCTCATTAACTTGGTACGCCCAGAGAATTGCCCTAAAGGCGGCTACGCCCACTTCTGACCCAAGGTTATAAAACCTGTGAGTATAGAATTTACAGCAGGACTACGTGACCCCAGCTGCAGCGAGTTCTAAAAAGTCAACGAACCCAGAACGCAATGCAAGTTTGAAGACAAAGAAATCATTTTCTACCCAAACTACGGATGAGTAGCTGTGTCTAAGCGGGTGAATTCAAGTCGAACCACCTAGCCTCCATCTCCCATAGAATCGTGGTAACTGAAGGGTTTCATTCCTATGCTGTGAGCTCTGAGCTACAGAGCTGTCTGTCCTCAGAAGACCCCTTCCAGAGAAAAGGATGAGGGAACAGACTCCTAAGCCAAAAAGGACACTGACACCGGGAGGACGAGCAGGGAGGTGCGCAGGAGAAGTGCTTCATCGAACAGCGGAACGGTCCACGCAGAGAATCCTCAGAGATCATCCCCACATAATAACATCATTATATTCTGACCCATAAGAGCGGCAGTTTGGGGCAAGGCTAGGGTTAGAATAGCATAGCTGACAAATTCACCCAAATGTATATTTCTATATTTGTACTTTCTTTTTTCTCTCTCTTTTGAAATCCCCATTTTGGGTAACACGCGTCATAGTGTGTTGGCCCATTATACTAAGTTCTAATCAATAGCCTATAATGTGTTTTGTCTATGTGTATCTTCTATCATCATTTTAGCTTTTTAGTAAATAAAAATAAACTAAAACTAAGATTGGTGTGGTACGAATTCATTGGTGGGACCCGGGTCCGTGCAGATTCACGGACTATACGACGTTCAGAACGAGACTGTCAGAGGCAACTGGTTAATTAGCGGCTGTTGTAAAATCGATATTCTGATATTCTTTGAGTTAATTTGGGAAATAGAAACTCAATAAAAACTAGTTTTCCCATGGTGCCCCAGGTTAATGAGTTAATGATTGCTTGATTCAGTTAATCACGTAATTAGAAACTTGTAATCATTCGACGAATAACAGTCGCCACATTAACCTCTCTAAGCACCGAACCCGTTAGCGGGATTACATTCGACAACATACGGTGATCGCTACATAAATAGTCATATTAAACATTCATGAAAATACGAGTGTCTCACATGTATCGAAAGCCTAGAATCTTGCTAATCCAACTGCGTTGTCAGATTTAAAAAAGGATTTACTGCGAAAGAATACGATGTGATTATCTGAGGATAGAGCCCCATAAAAAAACTATTTCAACCAGCACAGGCGTAACAAAATCACAAACCTCATTAAAATAAATTGTTTACCTTTGACAGTCTTCCTCTGTTTGCAATCCCAATGCTCATTGTTACACAATGAATGGTCTTTTGTTTGATAAAATCCGTTTTTATAGCCTAACACAAAACATTTTGTGAACTGCTTGTGTCGTGAATTCCGTCTCATTCCATTTTCGACGACATCATTGTGCACCAATGATTTGACAGCTGTTTCGTTGATTGACTGTATTTTAACCCAATGACCACTGATCGTCTTGAAATCTAGCTGGGTAGATAGCCAATGAGCTGAGGTAAACGGCAATATGTAATGTTTATGTGTTGGAAGACCAACCCATGTAGTACACTCCGGCATAAAGAGAGTCATTCGCTGTTGAAGTTTCATACTGGAAGGAGCAATGCATATTACGCACAGCGTTGTTTCGCATATTCAGCTGTTTATATATCAATCAGTATGGCGACTAAATCAGGGAAAGCTAAATCTAAGTCTAGCTATACAGATGCACACACAATTTTAGAAGAAATCGGGAAAGTGAGACAGATTGTTGGGAGGACGATTCATTTAGCGATTCCCAAATGGATGAATATGTTTTGAACGGAGAGGACATCGTTTTGGACTGGTAAGTTCTTTTCATGCTAATGCCCTTGTTTGAAATTAATAATATAAAATATTATTTATGATTTTTTTTTACATTTAGTAGCAATATATAAAAATGTAATGTAATGAAATGTGAGATGCGTGTGTCTGCCGCCCCACCCCAACCCACATGAAATAGCCTATTAGAGGCTGTTGAGGGGAGGGCAGGCCCACAACAATGGTCAAAGTGAAATGGAGACAGTAGATACAGCTGGTCTGTTGTAATATAATAAAGACAGTAGATCTAGCTGGTCTGTCATAATATAATAGAGACAGTAGATCTAGCTGAAATGTCATAATATAAAAGAGACAGTAGATCTAGCAGTTCTATACTAATATATTCAACCTTATGTTCCCTGTAGTCTATATATATCTGTTTATTATACCTGTTGATACAGGGCTCATATGTGAAACTATTCTAACTGAACATTTTCTTTCACAGTGACACTGACTCCGAATGGGAGCCCCCAGTGCCAGGGTGTCCATCCCCCACTGAAGCTGGTTCATCCAGCTCCTGCTACAAGTGGTGTTCATCCAAATGTATTTCTGCAGGCATGGATGTGCCTCAGGGCCAAAAGGGCACAGCATGGAGGCGTCACTGTGTTCTTTGCAAAATTAAGTCCCCCATCACCTGCACCACATGCTTGGTGACCCTCTGCTTTACAGCAGAAAGAGACTGCTATGGCACCTGGCATCAGCAGCACAATATTGTGTAGAGCTTTGGCAAAGTGGGTGGGGTTATATCCTTCCTGTTTGGCCCTGTCCGGGGGTCTCATCGGATGGGGCCACAGTGTCTCCTGACCCCTCCTGTCTCAGCCTCCAGTATTTATGTTGCAGTAGTTTGTGTCGGGGGGCTAGGGTCAGTTTGTTATATCTGGAGTACTTCTTCTGTCTTATCCGGTGTCCTGTGTGAATTTAAGTATGCTCTCTAATTCTCTCTTTCTCTCTCTCTGAGGACCTGAGCCCTAGGACCATGCAAGTCCACCTGGCCTTGCTGCTGTTCCAGTTTCAACTGTTCTGCCTGTCGCTATGCAACCCTAAACTGTTCATATTTACTGTCCTGCTGTCCTGTTGCATCCTCTACAACTACTGTGATTATTATTATTTGACCCTGCTGGTCATCCATGACCGTTTGAAAATCTCGGCCATGTTCTGTTATAATCTCCACCCAGCACAGCCAGAAGAGGACTGGCCACCCCTCATAGCCTGGTTCCTCTCTAGGTTTCTTCCTAGATTTTGGCCTTTCTAGGGAGTTTTTCCTAGCCACCTTGCTTCTACACCTGCATTGCTTGCTGTTTTGGGTTTTAGGCTGGGTTTCTGTTCAGCACTTTAAGATATTAGCTGATGTACGAAGGGCTTTATAAATACATTTGATTTGATAGAGGACTGAGGGTCTTCCAAATATTGAAAGTGTGTAAATAGTTACCCATGTAATTTTGTAAATGTATACATTTTTTTCTTCATATTTGTTTTTTTTGGGGGGGGGGTGTGTTAGAATACCATTTTGGTATTTTGCATATAGTTATTTGTTTCAAAATGTATACCTTCACCAATTTGGCCACATGGGTACATTTGGGCTACTTGTGTGGGACACCTGGGTGACTTCATGATAAATGTCATGTAGCACACTCATTTTGGAAGTTATCATTCTGAAACTTTGCACAAGTACTGTTGCCCTCTTATGTGTTTCACTGAAATTGTCCCCATCATCCTATCTGAATGTTTGTTTTATCTTGTTCATTTTAAAGATGATGATATAAAAATAAAAAACATATGTTTTTTTTCATTGTATTATCTAAACCAGATCTATTGCGTTATAATATTGCGTAAACTAATACAAAGTCACGACAACTATATAGAGGTAGGTTCCACTGGGATCTACACGTAATGTATTCAATAAAGAGTTACATTCTCTAACAACCATGGTACTTTGATTACAGACTTTACAATTGGTGTCATTTATCAAGATGGCCAGAAGATGGAACTGTTCATTCAGTGTGTGGGCGTGCATGTTGGCAAGCGTGTTCAGGTGATGAGCAAACTTGAGACCTGAGGAGTTGCTTTGGCTAAGTGGGCTAATGCGCTCTTCTGTTGCGCAGGAGGCCCTGCTTTTGAACCCCCTCGCTCACAATCTAATCACTATAACTACTGAGCTTTAATAGGATCATAAATCAAAATCTAATGAAAATTGTATTGCTCGTGTACATGTATTTTGCAGGTATGGCTAGGAACATAAGCATTTCGCTCCGACAGTGCAGTAATACCGAACAATACACACAGATCCCCAAAAAATGTAAGAAAGGAAATATAGAAATATTATAAGAGTTATGTCAGAGTCTGGAATGTAATATGTAGGTATATGAGGGTGTGTGTCTAGACATTATGGGTATTATCTGAATAAAAAGCTTTGACTAGAATATAGTATATACATACAGTATGAAGTGGGTAAAACAGTATGTAAACATTAATAAAGTGATCCGTGTTCAATGACTATATACTGTTGTCATGATGTTAGCACCTTCTGTCAATTGGCTAGCAGAGATGTGAATAACCCCCTCTCCTGTTGGGAGGGGGGGGGGCAGTTTTACAACTTAACCCCCATATCATAAATTCCGTAAAGAGACTCTCCCTGGCCATGTAGTATGGAGAGAGTTTCACAGTAGAGCAAAGGAACTTCTACTACATCACAGAATTTGAGAACTGAACCATATCCATATTTTGGAGAATGTGTAAACGGTCGGTGGAGAAGCCAGCTACGACCCGGTCCATTTTGTTTCATGATCGTGGCCTCATGAAAGACATTACAGCCACATTACCCTAACTCTGTTTATACAGGTGCCTCCGTTATGAGGTTTGCATCATATTCTTGTATAAAATGAATGAGTAAAGATGAAACTATTTGTGAAATGATGTAATGTGATGTTAATGTGAGAGAATTGTATTCCCTTTAAAGTTTAACTAAGTCATTGGCCTGCCCCCGTGAGCACAGACATGATCTGGAGTCATGGAATAGCCCTTTCCTATTGTTACGAATAAAAGCCCACACAGACACAATGTAGTTATAACAACCCTCTATTCTGTTGCATAAAATAACCATTTGATGCAAATACTATATGTTAACATAATCTTCACAGTTTCCACCCAATTGGCGACTGATTTTTATCTGAATATTCCAAAATCTGCACCAGAGATGTTGCCATCAAATTTACTTGTTGCAAATAAAAGGATGTGCGCGATGACGTGGAGCACATAAACATTTATTTTGTAGTTAAATTCCCATGTACTGAATAAAAAATAGAAGTTAAATGGTTTTCCATCTTATTTTCAACTGTACTGATTGTTTTGTCACAAAAAATGTTGCATCAAATAGTAAATGTGACCACTCTGGTATTGGCATGTGTGCTCTTGTCACACCCTGATCTGTTTCACCTGTCCTCTTTATTTTCTCCACCTTGGCTGATCCCATGATGTCATCCAAAAAGGCACTGAGTTTGAAGGTAGGTCTTGAAACACCAGAGACCAGTGCTGTTGCCATGCCAATCAGTTGGTTCAGGTTTACAGAGTATTTACCTACAGTTGAAGTCGTAAGATTACATACACTTAGGTTGGAGTCATTAAAACTTGTTTTTCAACCACTCCACAAATTTCTTAAACTATAGTTTTGGCAAGTCGGTTAGGACGTCTACTTTGTGCACGTACAAGTAATTTTTCCAACAATTGTTTAGACAGATTATTTCACGTATAATTCACTGTATCGCAATTCCAGTGGGTCAGAAGTTTACATACACTAAGTTGACTGTGTCTTTCAACAGCTTGGAAAATTCCAGAAAAATGATGTCATGGCTTTAGAATCTTCTGATAGGCTAATTGACATCATTTGAGTCAATCGGAGGTGTACCTGTGGATGTATTTCAAGGCCTACCTTCAAACTCAGTGCTTTTTTGCATGACATCATGGGAAAATCAAAAGAAATCAGCCAAGACCTAAGAAAAACAATTGTAGACCTCCACAAGTCTGGTTCATCCTTGGGAGAAATTTCCAAATGCCTGAAGGTACCACATTCATCTGTACAAACAATAGTACGCATGTCACGGGTGTCGTTGGAAGTCGACCAAAGCGGCTCTCTAATTGGTGCAACCAATTACCTTCATAAGTCACATAATTAGTTAAATAAAGTCCAACAGTGTGCAATCTAAGTGTCACATGATCTGTCACATGATCTCAGTATATATACACCTGTTCTGAAAGGCCCCAGAGTCTACAACATCACTAAGCAAGGGGCACCACCAAGCAAGCTGTCACGGCTGTTGAAAGGAGAGGACCAAGGTGCAGCGTGGAGAGCTTACATTTTCTTCTATTAATCAAAATGACACCAAACAAATACAAATAAAACTACAAAAATAAACCGTGAAGTTCAAAGGCTATGTGCCCTAAACAAAGTCAACTTCCCACAAAGACAGGTGGGAAAAGGGCTACCTAAGTATGGTTCTCAATCAGAGATGACAGATAGCTGTCCCTGATTGAGAACCCTACCTGGCCAAAACATAGAAAAAATACAAATGATAGAACATAGAATACCTCAAATCACACCCTGACCAAACCAAATAGAGACATAAAAAGGTAAAGGTAAAAGTATAAACACCATGGGACCACGCAGCCATCATACTGCTCAGGAAGGAGACGCGTTCCATCTCCTAGAGATGAACGTACTTTGGTGAGAAAAGTGCAAATCAATCCCAGAACAACAGCAAAGGAACTTGTGAAGATGCTGGAGGAAACAGGTACAAAAGTATCTATATCCACAGTAAAAACGAGTCCTATGTCGACAACCTGAAAGGCCGCTCAGCAAGGAAGAAGCCACTGCTCCAAAACCGCCATAAAAAAGCCAGAGTACGGTTTGCAACTCCACATGGGGAGAAAGATAATTCTTTTTTGAGAAATGTGCTCTGGTCTGATGAAACAAAAATAGAACAGTTTGGCCATAATGACCATAGTTGTGTTTGGAGGAAAAAGGGTTAGGCTTGCAAGCTGAAGAACACCATCTCAACCGTGAAGCACGGGGGTGGCAGCATCATGTTGTGGGGATCCTTTGCTGCAGGAGGGACTGGTGCACTTCACAAAATAGATGGCATCATGAGGGAGGAAAATTGTGTGGATATTTTGAAGCAACATCTCAAGACATCAGTCAGGAAGTTAAAGCTTGGTCGCAAACAGGTCTTCCAAATGGACAATGACCCCAAGCATACTTCCAAAGTTGTAGCAAAATGGCTTAAGGACAACAAAGTCAAGGTATTGGAGTGGCCATCACAAAGCCGTGACCTCAATCCTATAGAAAATTTGTAGGCAGAACTGAAAAGGTGTGTGCGAGCAAGGAGGCCTACAAACCTGACTCAGTTACACCAGCTCTGTCAGGAGTAATGGGCCAAAATTCACTCAATTTATTGGGGGAAGCTTGTGGAAGGCTACCTGAAACGTTTGACCCAAGTTAAACTATTTAAAGGCAATGCTACCAAATACTAACTGATTGTATGTACACTTCTTGTCACGACTTCCGCCGAGGTTGGCTCTCCTGCCCGTTCAGGCGGTGCTCGGCGGTCGTCGTCACCGTCCTACTAGCCACTACCGATCCCTTTTCGTGTATCTGTTGGTTTTGTCTGATTGGTTTCACCTGTGTGTTGTTTAGTTAATTAGTGTCTGTATAATATGTAGGTTGTCCCATCCTTGTTTTGTGCGGGATTATTTATTTTGTCATTCATTTTCGTCTGTCGGTGTTATTTGTGTTTCTTATTCTCCGGTTAGTCTGTTATCCTGTGTTTGGATAATTTCACCCTGTGTGTGTTTGGGTTGACTGTGTTTGTTTTGTTCACCGGAGAATAAACTTTATATCGCTATCTGCTCTCTGCGCCTGATTCCACCCACCTTGATTAGACGTGACACTTCTGACCCACTGGGAATGTGATGAAAGGAATAAAAGCTGAAATAAATCATTCTCTACTATTATTCTGACATTTCACATTCTTAAAATAAAGTGGTGATCCTAACTGACCTAAGACAGGGAATTTTTACCAGGATTAAATGTCAGGAATTGTGAAACTTAGTTTATATGTATTTGGCTAAGGTGTATGTAAACTTCCGACTTCAACTCTACACAACCATGTCTCAAGGCTTAAAAATCCTAACTTTAACCTGTCTCCTCCCCTTCATCTACAGTGACTGAAGTGGATTTAACAATAAGGGATAATAGCTTTCACCTGGATTCACCTGTTCAGTCTGTCATGGAAAGAGCAGGTATTCCTAATGTTCTTGTACACTTAGTGTAACTACATGGTACATTTTAAAACATTCTCTTTAAATAACATGTACTGAAAGAGCCAAGCATTGATCAACAAAGCTTGTTTTGTATGTAAATAATAATACACCTATACAAGTCCATACACACGCACACACACACACACAATATAATTCCAGTCTACTCGGAATACAGTGTACAGTTATTGATACAGTAGTTGACATTACTATCTGTTCGTTGTCAGAAAGGTCCTGTTTCTGCCATCTGGTTTCCAGCTCAAACAGGAAAAAGCAGCAAAGAGTCACATACAAATCCAAACAGATATCACATATGGAACTAGATCCTAAACCAGATGTTGTCCCATTTACACTGAGATCCATAACTGTCCTGATCCTGTTTGTGGCCTGTTTATATTCCAAATCTTCATTCAGAATAAGTGAATAGGATACTCAGAAATAGAGAGGATGCTCTGATAGTCAGTCACATACATTCACAGTTTAGCTACAGATTGAGATCTCTGACACAAATGTAGGCCTGTGATGCAGGTTCTAATCCAGATCATGTAAAATTCAGTTGGGGATGCTCAGGGACTTTTTCTGATTATTCTGATCGCACTTTTAATCCAGATTAAGATTCAGGTGGAGATGTTCAGTGTCTTCCCCTTGAGGGTCATGAAGTAGAGTTTAGATCCATCTGATTTAGACATGAGGAGGAAGAGGAACGAACGGGTCCAGGCAGACATGCAGGCAGCACAGACACACTGCTACCTTGAAGTAGCCATAGAAGCTCTCCTCTCCGCCCTCCAACAGGCGTACGTAATGCAGGAAGCGGAGGGTCGCGGCGGGGCCGAAACATGCCACGAAGATCACAAACACCAGTGAGCTTGCCTTGACATACAGTGTCCAGTCGTGGTGTGAGCGGTTGAGTTCTCGGACGATCCGTGTGTAACACACAGCCATGACCACCAGGGGGACTAATAGACCCAGGATTGTCAGGCCCATATTGTAGTAGAGCAGAGGAGCATGGGAGCTGTAGTCCCGGGGGAGTACATCATGGCAGGTGGTGAGGCCGAGCTGAGGTAGGCGGTAGCTCTGACGGACCAGTAGTTTAGGTATGACGGCAGCCCCAAACATCCCCACACAGCCAAACTGGCCCAAACGGTGCACGCCCTCTTGGGAAGGCTCTTGTAGAGGAAGGGGTGCACCACAGCCAGGTAGCGCTTGATGCTAAGGCAGGCTAGCGTGTGGGCCGAGCAGTAGAGGTTGCCATAGAAACAGGCTGTGACAACGCTGCAGGCAGTCTCGCCGAACATCCAGTGGTTGCCGTGGAGATGGTAGTCGGCCTTGACGATGAGAGAGAGGAGGAGGAAGAGGTCGGAGATGGCCAGGCTGCAGTAGAGGATGGTTGACGACACTGTCCTGACTTTAGTGGCCCCGGCAGACAAGATGGCAACGTTGGCCGGGATCCCCACGACAATGGCCAGCACGTAAACGCAGGGTATGACCCGTGTGCTCAGAGGGCCGGCAAGATACGCCGCTGTGCCATTGCTTAGCAACCGCAGCGCCGGAGGGGTAAGGGCAGAGGGGCTGAGGAGGGGAGAAGAATGGGGTGCTTGTTGTGTCTGTGTCTGTTGGGTGGCATTAGGGAGAGAGACAGACTTTAACTGGATAATTTCTCCTCTAAATGTTCTGGGATTTACCACTTCAGTAATGTTCCTCTTGGATTTCCTGGCTTTTTTTCCCGGGAGAGGACATGAAGGGAGGGAGACATTATGGTTTGGCACTATAACTCATACTGAAAGTACACTGAAGGCTATTCAAAACAGCTTTTGTCTTTTGTTTTTCTTGTGTGTTCAACATTCATTTTGTTAGCGATTTTCATTTACATAGGAATATACAGTGAGCTCCAAAATAATTGGGACAGTGAGATGTGTTGTTGTTTTAGCTCTGTGCTCTAGCACTTTAGATTTGAAATGATAGTGCCGGCTGTCAGCTTTAATTTGAGGGTATTTTCATCCATATCAGGTGAACCATTTAGAAATTACAGCACTTTTTGTACATAGTTCCCCCATTTTAGGGGACCAAAAGTATTGGGACAAGTTCACTTATCAAATCAAATAAATTATTATTTGTCACATGCGCCGAATACAACAGGTAGACCTGTGAAATGCTTATTACAAGCCCTTAACCAACAATGCAGTTCAAGAAATAAAGTTGAGAAAATATTTACAAAATAAAGTTTAAAAAAATATGAGAAGTAACACAATAAAATAACAATAACGAGGCTACATACAGGGGGTACTGGTACCGGCAATGTGTGGGGGTACAGGTTCGTCGAGGTAACTTGTACATAAAGTGACTATGAATAGATAAGAAACAGTGAGTAGCAGCAGCGTAAAAACAAAAAGGGGGGTCAATGTAAATAGTCCGAGTGGCCATTTGATTAATTGTTCAGCATTCTTATAGCTTGGGGGTAGAATCTGTTAAGGAGCCTTTTGGACCTACTAGACTTGGTGCTCCGGTACTGCTTGCCATGCTGTAGCAGAGATAACCTTCTATGACTTGGGTGACTGTATAAATATAGGTAAGTTATTACAAAAAACATATTGACATTTTAAAATATATTTTGTGTTAAATGTTATTATAGTCCCCTTTGGATGAAACTGGATAAATCTCACAGTTGGCAAAGTAAATTATTATTAGAAACTAGAGGTCGACTGATTTAATTAGGGGCGATTTTTCAAGTTTCCAATTTGGCGTTTTTTTTTTTTTTTTTTTTACACCTTTATTTAACTAGGCAAGTCAGTTAAGAACACATTCTTATTTTCAATGACGGCTTAGGAACGGTGGGTTACCTGCCTTGTTCAGGGGCAGAACGACAGATTTTTACCTTGTCAGCTCGGGGATTCGTTTTTGCAACCTTCCGGTTACTAGTCCAACGCTCTAACCACCTGCTTCACATTGCACTCCACGAGGAGCCTGTGTGGCAGGCTGACTACCTGTTACGCGAGGGCAGCAAGAAGCCAAGGCAAGTTGCTAGCTAGCATTAAACTTATCTTATAAAAAACAATCAATCTTAACTTACTCACTAGTTAACTACACATGGTTGATGATATTACTAGTTTATCTAGCGTGTCCTGTGTTGCATATAATCGATGCGGTGCCTGTTAATTTCTCATCGAATCACAGCCTACTTCACCAAACGGGTGATGGTGCAACGACAGTGCTAAATCAAACCTAACCATAAACATCCATCCCTTTCTTTAAAATCAATACACAAGTATATATTTTTAAACCTGCATATTTAATTAATATTGCCTGCCAACATGATTTTCTTATAATTAGGGAAATTGTGCCACTTCTCTTGCGTTCCGTGCAAGCAGTCAGGGTATATGCAGCAGTTTGGCCCACCTGGCTCGTTGCGAACTGTGTGAAGTCCATTTATTCCTAACAAAGACCATAATTAATTTGCCAGAATTGTACATAATTATGACATAACATTGAAGGTTGTACAATGTAACAGTAATATTTAGACTAAGGGATGCCACCCGTTAGATAAAATAAGGAACGGTTCCGTATTTCACTGAAAGTAAACATTTTGTTTTCGAAATGATAGTTTCCGGATTCGACCATATTAATAACCAAAGGCTCGTATTTCTGTGTGTTATTATGTTATAATTAAGTCTATGATTTGATATTTGATAGAGCAGTCTGACTGAGCGGTGGTAGGCAGCAGCAGGCTCGTAAGCATTCATTCAAACAGCACTTTTGTGCGTTTGCCAGCAGCTCTTCGCTGTGCTTCAAGCATTAAGCTGTTTATGACTTCAAGCCTATCAACTCCCGAGATGAGGCTGGTGTAACCGATGTGAAATGGCTAGCTAGTTAGCGGGGTGCACGCTAATAGCGTTTCAATCGGTGACGTCACTAGCTCTGAGACTTGGAGTAGTTGTTCCCCTTGCTCTGCAAGGGCCGCGGCTTTTGTTGAGCGATGGATAACGATGCTTCGAGGGTGGCTGTTGTTGATGTGTTCCTGGTTCGAGCCCAGGTAGGGGCAAGGAGAGGGATGGAAGCTATACTATTACACTGGCAATACTAAAGTGCCTATAAGAACATCCAATAGTCAAAGGTTAATGAAATACAAATGGGATAGAGAGAGTCCTATAATAACTACAACCTAAAACTTCTTACCTGGGAATATTGAAGACTCATGTTAAAAGGAACCACCAGCTTTCATATGTTCTCATGTTCTGAGCAAGGAACTTAAACGTTATCTTTTTTTACATGGCACATATTGCACTTTTACTTTCTTCTCTAACACTTTGTTTTTGCATTATTTAAACCAAATTGAATTGAATGTTTCATTATTTATTTGAGGCTAAATTTATTTTATTGATGTATTATATTAAGTTAAAATTAGTGTTCATTCAGTATTATTGTAATTGTCATTATTACAAATAAAATAAAAAAATCAGGCGATTAATAGGTTTCAGCTTTTTTTGGTCCTCCAATAATCGCTATCGGTGTCGGCGTTGAAAAATCATAATCGGTCGACCTCTATTAGAAACCATCACTAAATGGTATTTTTGTATAATTTCAGTTTAGAAACATTTCAATAATTATTACTTATTAATAAACGGTCATCAATAATAAGGAGTTGTCTTTACCTTTGGATTGAAAGGTCACATCCAGCAAGAGATGAAACAAGTAAAAAAACAAAAGGTTTCCCCATTGCCACAGTTTATCTGAAAAGTCCTATGAATTAATAAACTCTAGCTATTAAAAATATAGGCAGATCTCTATAGATGTCCAGCGAGGTCACATCTCTGTCAAAAAGTCTGTCTGTTCTTGTTCTGTCAAGTTTTTTTCAGTGAGTTAAACCAGAGAGGAAGGCAGAGCAATAGGCAGTAATAGAAAACACACTTCCGGTTTAAAACTTCAAAACAAAAGACGTATTTTGAAAACATTGCATCTCTAACACATTCCTTGCAGTAGAACGCTTCAAAGAGATATATTCTTAAAGCTTTTCTATTGGTACTCTTATTTTGAAGGAATGTTTTCAAATTGGTGTTGCCAGCATAATTTTGTGTAAATGTGATATTTCAGTTTTTATTTTTAACACATTTGCGGAAATGTCTAAACCTGTTTTTGATTTGTCATTATGAGATATTGTGGACTGTGGCACTGTGGCACTATGGCACTATGGCACTGTGGCACTGTGGCACTATGGCACTGAATTGAACCGCCACTCTTTTTGAATAGAGATCAGATTTTTTTTATGGGTTAAGAGAACTACTCTATTGGTTTACTGATCAAGTCACTTGGGTTATTTAGTCAAATAGAGGGTACAACTCATACACAGTGAGGTGTATCCTCGTGAGACTTAGCAATTAATTTTTGTCCTCTCTAGTGGATATCAGTTCTGGGTCTGTATCTCTGAGGCTATACAAGACACTGTATTAAGTCCTGTTGTCCCTTTGAGAGGACAGTATGGGCTTTTCAATGATATCACTTGTGGGAGTGTGACCTTATCTTCCTGGTTCTTAAAATAATTGCTGCCGTCAAAATGAGCACATTAGTAAAAAATAAAGAAATCCCCTTGAATGAGTCGGTGTGTCCAAACTTTTGACTGGTACTGTATCTTCTGAGGAAACTGGCACAAATAATTATGTTTTTACCGATCGCACAAATAAAATTATATAATGAGTCAGCTGTTCAACAGATTAATCATATTTCTAAATAAAAACGCTGTCTTTACATCTATGTATTGTGTGAGTGGGCGATGGTGCAGATGCACTCTCTCAAAACACTAGTCACATCATCTTTCTTGTAGCTCAAAGACTGGTTTACAAGAAATATCCCCACTTACGTCTTTGTCTGAAAACAAACAACATCCGCTCAAAAAGACACACTATGCCTGCTGTGTCCCTCATTTACTGGTAAATAATAAATGCTACATGTCCAACAGAACAACAACAATGGCACGTAAGCCATTTTTTACCCCCCAAGCTTCCCCCTCATGTTCAAACAAAACTGATAACCTCAACTCCCATTTGTTTTATCAATTATATCTCAAACATTGTATTTATTTTTATCATCTCACTGTGAGTTCCCGTCAGGCCCCAGCAGCTACCAGGTGTGACCCTGTGGCCTATCTTGTTCTTGCTGTGTCTCTGACGCACAGATGCTGGGACACAACAGAGAGTCTCATCTAAACATCTATGTGGACCCCTCTCACTAAAAACATTGTATTTGGTTCAAAACATTCTCTAAGACCTAAACCTCAACTGGAGTTGTGTATAAAGGGTGTGACCAGTGAGCAAGTTGAGGAAGCTAGTTGAGGATCTCCTAAGTATAACATTGGATGGTCAATAATCATGGTCAAGTCCTATTCACAAAGTTAGGGGAGAAGGAGAAACAATTTGGAGAAATTCTAGGTGTACCACCTTTAACTGCAAATAGAGTTCTACAATCAATGACATGCATGTCAGTCTTTCCTGGTTGAGGGTCAACGAGAGATGAACTGCTTCTCTTGTAGTTTTTTTGAGAAGTATTACTGTAATGAACATTACAGATTCTCTGCATAAGCAAATAACATTCAGCTCAGACACACAAGACATGCAATCAGTAACTGTGAAGATAAACCTATGTCCAAAACGATTTCACGGCAACACACAGTACTATATAGAGCCATGATCACAAATGACTCAAGCAAACTGTAAAATGACCTTTAAAAAATGTATTAAAATATATCTCAGGGAATGGCTGGGACTGTGAGGGGACACACACACAGACACTCCAACACACAACATTTTTGTTGTTGTATTGTTTGTATATCATTGTATGTTAAATTTGTTTGACAGTCCTTGTCTATCAGTGTTTGTTAATTGTCATGTTTTTGTGTGGACTCCAGGAAGAGTAGCTGCTAACGGAGATCCAATTAAATAAACCAGAGAACCCTCACAGAGAGCCACCCAACCAGAGCGACTTGACTCACGCCGTCTGTCCGTAGAGGAGCACCTGTCATGGCTGTGACGTCATGTTGTCGCTAACACCATTACTGGTGAGTCATCCAGAGATTAGGTACACTGTTAGACCATATGCTCTGAGGGTACACTCACTGAGCAACAAACACAAACAGTCTGAGGATGGCAATGCGGTGCAGTTACTTCCTCTTTTACATAGACTCGAGTATGTCTTTTCTATTTCTTTGCCATGTCCAGTCAGTGTGCCCCCAGCCATGTCCAGTCAGTGTGCCCCCAGCCATGTCCAGTCTGTGTGCCCCCAGCCATGTCCAGTCTGTGTGCCCCCAGCCATGTCCAGTCAGTGTGCCCCCAGCCATGTCCAGTCTGTGTGCCCCCAGCCATGTCCAGTCTGTGTGCCCCCAGCCATGTCCAGTCTGTGTGCCCCCAGCCATGTCCAGTCTGTGTGCCCCCAGCCATGTCCAGTCTGTGTGCCCCCAGCCATGTCCAGTCTGTGTGCCTCCAGTCTGTGTGCCCCCAGCCATGTCCAGTCTGTGTGCCCCCTTTGTAAACCACCGCTGACAGAGATTTTTTTTCTAAATAATTATGATAAAACGTGACACTTTTACAACAGGACAATCTGAGGGGGCAGGTGCCTTTTTGCCCCTATGAGCATGAAGCTACTGTCACGAAAATAACAGTCTGTTACAGCTGTTTATACTTACAATATGTGTTGTATCAAAATGTACAAGCATTGCATAAACAACAACTGTTTGAGGGAATCGGTCCGTTCACCAACCAAATGTTTAATATCCATCATTTGTATGCTTATTTATTTGAATTGCGCGCCCTCCAGTTTCACCGGAAGCTGTCCTGCTAGCGGGATGCCTAGCCCTAAGTGAACAATTACTTGAACTTCTTTTTCTTAACTTCTTATAGCATTGTTGGTTAAGGGCTTGTATGTAAG
Organism: Oncorhynchus tshawytscha; assembly: GCF_018296145.1. NCBI lineage: Eukaryota > Metazoa > Chordata > Actinopteri > Salmoniformes > Salmonidae > Oncorhynchus > Oncorhynchus tshawytscha. The sequence goes on from NC_056448.1 coordinate 28,084,394, forward strand.
TAAGCCTTTCACTGTAAGGTTGTATTCGGTGCATGTGAATAAAATAACATTTGATTTGATGATTTGATGTGACAGCAGTCTACTGTCCTTTCTCATACAGTCCCATGGGCTGTAGCACTGTTTGTGTGTGAGTAGGCGTTTAGATTAGATCAGTGCGGTTTTGGGGTTGAGGTTCAGGCTGTGGTTGTTTCCGCTGGTGGTTGTGGGGCTGTAGCCTACAGGATGAACTTTGCACCGCTGAACTTTTGGCACAAAAGCTAAATATACTTAATTCAAGATGTAAATGATTAAGCTGTTCATTTCATTTTTAAAACTTCATTTCAATTATAGTAACAGACTCTCACCTTGGTTGGTGAATGGACATGGGGGGCTACAGTGTAATTGACATGGGGGGCTACAGTGTAATTGACATGGGGGGCTACAGTGTAATTGACATGGGGGGGGGGCTACAGTCAGGGTTCCAACAGATAATACGTAATGTTCTTCACTTAATTTGTCAATTTGGATGTTTTCCCAGTACTGCCCCATTCCTGGTAGTCTGGCTGGTCATCCTGTGCCTGTTATATAAACTTGTTTAGATCTGGGCTGCATCTTAATCCAGCAAAGTTCCCTCCTAGAATCATCCCTAGCCAACTAAAGTAGGCCAGGGAGCTAAGCATGCTGGATACGTGGCAGCATTATTTATATCACTTACAGCTGTCCAAGTGTCTCACATCTGTAGAGGGTAGTGAGCAAGAACAGAGCAGAAGGTAGGGAACGCAGCCCTGATCCGATGCCATAGTTGAGCACTGGGCTCTGTTATTATAGTCAGTATCCTGCCTCCTCCCTTAGCAGGAATGAGCTGATGTTAGTTTTGGATCAGCTAGTGGTCTTCTGAGCAACGTGACCCAACATAGGGTGCTGTTTTGAAGTCCAGCTGCATCTACAGTGAAGAGGACAGAATATGATGTGATATATAACACACACATGCAAGCACAACATGCACACTAAAAGACCCCCCCCACACACACACTAAAACACAAACATACACATTAAAAATGGGAGAGTATGGGAACTGAATACATAACATTACATAATAAATGATCAACGATCAAAGCATATTGGGGACAGTTTCATCACATTGAAAATCCTAATGTTTCCCTAATGAGTGAAGTATGAGGGAGTTAAGAGAGCGAGAGACAGAGAGTTTGTTGTTTGAACCCAGGGAGTCTGGTTCTGTGTTTTCTCACTGAGTCATGCTTCCCCTCCCACCCACACACACTCCCACTAATTCCACACGCATGCACGCACACACACACACACATACACACTCCAACACTCCCACTAATTCCACACGCACGCACACACACACACACACACACATACACACTCCAACACTCCCACTAATTCCACACACAAACACACGTACACACACTCCTACTCAATTGTCCCCACACGGCAATAACATTTCCCTCTGTCTTCAGAGGGCCTCTGAGTCCCCCATACAACCAAGGCCAGCTCAGCATAATCTAATAGATGACAGTCATGAATGCTCTGACCATTTACTTGTAAAATCAAAGTACAGCTGCAGTATTATTTGTGTTTTTGAGGAGTTTGTACAGTTTTAATATTTCAATATTTTCACTGTAAATTATGAAATTGTAGAATGTAGTAATGCTTTCCTGAACACATTGCTTCTCACTCAAACTAAATTCTACATAGCAATATTTGTGACTGTCTGACTTTTTTCATTTATTTTATTTATTTCACCTTTATTTAACCAGGTAGGCTAGTTGAGAACAAGTTCTCATTTGCAACTGCGACCTGGCCAAGATAAAGCAAAGCAGAGTGACACAGACAACAACACAGAGATACACATTGAGTAAACGATAAACAAGCCAATAACACAATAATCAAATCAATGACACAGTAGAAAAAAGAAAGTCTATATACAGTGTGTGCAAAAGGCATGAGGAGGTAGGCAATAAATAGGCCATAGGAGCGAATAGTTAAAATTTAACAGATTAACATTGGAGTGATAAATGAGCAGATGATGATGTGCAAGTAGAGTTACTGGTGTGCAAAAGAGCAGAAAAGTAAATAACAGTATGGGGATGAGGTAGATAGATTAGGTGGGCTATTTACAGATGGACTATGTACAGCTGCAGCGATTGGTTAGCTGCTCAGACAGTTGAGGTGAGGGAAATAAAAGTCTCCAACTTCAGCGATTTTTGCAATTCGTTCCAGTCACTGGCAGCAGAGAACTGGAAGGAAAGGCGGCCAAATGAGGTGTTGGCTTTGGGGATGATCAGTGAGATATACCTGCTGGAACGTGTGTTACGGGTGGGTGTTGTTACCGTGACCAGTGAACTGAGATGAGGCGGAGCTTTACCTAGCATAGACTTGTAGATGACCTGGAGCCAGTGGGTCTGGCTACGAATATGTAGCGAGGGCCAGCCGACTAGGGCATACAGGTCACAGTGGTGGGTGGTATAAGGTGATTTGGTAACAAAAAGGATGGCACTGTGATCGACTGCATCTAGTTTGCTGAGTAGAGTGTTGGAAGCTATTTTGTAGATGACATCGCCGAAATCGAGGATCGGTAGAATAGTCAGTTTTACTAGGGTAAGTTTGGCGGCGTGAGTGAAGGAGGCTTTGTTGCGAAATAGAAAGCCGATTCTAGATTTGATTTTTTGATTGGAGATGTTTAATATGAGTCTGGAAGGAGAGTTTACAGTCTAGCCAGACACCTAGGTATTTATAGTTGTCCACATATTCTAGGTCGGAACTGTCCAGGGTGGTGATGAACGATTGAAAAGCATGCATTTGGTTTTACTAGCGTTTAAGAGCAGTTGAAGGCCACGGAAGGAGTGTTGTATGGCATTGAAGCTCATTTGGAGGTTAGTTAGCACAGTGTCCAAGGAAGGGCCAGAATTGTACAGAATGGTGTCGTCTGCGTAGAGGTGGATCAGGGAATCGCCCGCAGCAAGAGCGACATCATTGATTTATACAGCGAAAAGAGTCGGCCCGAGAATTGAACCCTGTGGTACCCCCAGAAACTGCCAGAGGTCCGAACAACATGCCCTCTGATTTGACACACTGAACTCTGTCTGCAAAGAAGTTGGTGAACCAGGCGAGGCAGTCATTAGAAAAACCAAGGCTATTGAGTCTGCCGATAAGAATACGGTGATTGACAGAGTCGAAAGCCTTGGCCAGGTCGATGAAGATGGCTGCACAGTACTGTCTTTTATTGATGGCGGTTATGATATCGTTTAGTACCTTGAGCGTGGCTGAGGTGCACCCGTGACCGGCTCGGAAGCCGGATTGCACAGCGGAGAAGGTACGGTGGGATTCTAAATGGTCAGTGATCTGTTTATTAACTTGGCTTTCGAAGACTTTAGATAGGCAGGGCAGGATGGATATAGGTCTGTAACAGTTTGGGTCTAGGGTGTCACCCCATTTGAAGAGGGGGATGACCGCAGGGGCTTTCCAATTTTTAGGGATCTTGGACGATACAAAAGAGAGGTTGAACAGGCTGGTAATAGGGTTTGTATGGGTCCAGGTTTTGCGGCTCTTTCAGAACATCTGCTATCTGGATTTGGGTGAAGGAGATGCTGGGGAGGCTTTGGCGAGTAGCTGCGAGGGGGGGGGCGGAGCTGTTGGCCGAGGTTGGAGTAGCCAGGAGGAAGGCATGGCCAGCCGTTGAGAAATGCTTATTGAAATGTTCAATTATCATGGATTTATCAGTGGTGACCTTGTTACCTAGCCTCAGTGCAGTGGGCAGCTGGGAGGAGGTGTTCTTGTTCTCCATGGACTTTACAGTGTGAGTGTTTTGAAATTACGTTGAAATGAAATTACATTGAACCAACATGGGATAGACATTGAATTGACATCTGTGCCCAGTGGGTTATAGAATGAGGTTGACAGAGATGGTTCAGTGTTTCTGTGAATTCCTCTCCACACAGGAAGCTATTAGTTTTTTTCAATTGCTTACAAGCATCAGTCAATACTGAAGCCATTTTTTCAAAACTCTTCACACAGTTTGCATTACCAACATGCATCTTGGCCAAACAGTTATTCTCACCTCCAAAACTCACTCAAACCACCAAAACACTTGATGCATGCTTCAAAATAAGCTTGTTCGAGCATAACACAGGCAACAATTCTCACTCAGAAAGCATACGTTGTCACTCATAACACACTGACCTAAAACACACTAACAACAGGAAGCATTACATAAATGCTGAACTTCTCTTTAAAGTTCGAAAGATTTTTCACAAAAATCAGTATAGAATAAGAATAACACCTCACTTTATTGACTGTACTAAAGTATATGTAACAAGAATTAATAAAAAATGCAGCAATTTGCTTCAGTAGCCTTTATTTATTATATATCTTTGCATATAGTAATTTACTTGTGAAAAATAAAAAGTTGAAACCAAAAGCAAATTCCTGAAATTCCAGGGATGCAATAATAATTACAAAAAAAACCCATCAACAACATTAAAGTATAATCACTCATACTGTACAGTACTGTGAGGGTTCTAGTTCTCCCTCTCTCCTGTATTTGGCCACAAGTTCTCATAAACATCATATCTTATGTCTTCTCTGGTGATGCATCTTGGAAAGTATCTTCTGGAATGTCTAATCCAACCCTGGCAGTCTTCAGGAGAAGTGTCTCCACACCCTGGCAGTCTTCAGGAGAAGTGTCTCAACACCCTGGCAGTCTTCAGGAGAAGTGTCTCCACACCCTGGCAGTCTTCAGGAGAAGTGTCTCCACACCCTGGCAGTCTTCAGGAGAAGTGTCTCCACACCCTGGCAGTCTTCAGTAGAAGTGTCTCCACACCCTGGCAGTCTTCAGGAGAAGTGTCTCCACACCCTGGCAGTCTTCAGGAGAAGTGTCTCCACACCCTGGCAGTCTTCAGTAGAAGTGTCTCCACACCCTGGCAGTCTTCAGGAGAAGTGTCCCCACACCCTGGCAGTCTTCAGTAGAAGTGTCTCCACACCCTGGCAGTCTTCAGTAGAAGTGTCTCCACACCCTGGCAGTCTTCAGTAGAAGTGTCTCCACACCCTGGCAGTCTTCAGGAGAAGTGTCTCCACACCCTGGCAGTCTTCAGGAGAAGTGTCTCCACACCCTGGCAGTCTTCAGGAGAAGTGTCTCCACACCGCGCATTCATGGCATCCAGTAAGGACATCTGGTCATGTGGATGGTGGTCATAAACCTTCCACCATGCAGTGAAAAACTCCTCTATGGGGTTTAGGAAGGGGATGTATGGAGGCAGGAATAGTACTGTGTCATGACATTGCCCTCTTTGGGTTACAGCAAGCCCCATCCCCCTCTACCTGTCTCCTACACCCAGGCTGCTGTGGTCAGAGAGAGGTCGTAAATTCCTGGAGGAGGTTATCTCCTCATGGCCACAGTATAGAGACAGAGTGAATTTTCATAGAGAACAAAGGAATTTCTTCCACCTCACAGAACCTGAGGTCCGAAAAAGATTTAAGTTCAGGAGAAGGAATAAAAGATTTGTGAAGAATCCGTTTGGTACAATTTTATATAGTAGCCTCAGATATGAGGCTTACATCTAATTGTTGTATAAGATGAATGAGTGAGGATGATACTGTTTGAAATTGTATAATGTGATTTTGGACTGTTTAATGAAGGAAACTCCAATTCCCTTTGGAGTTTAACTAAATCAGAGGACCGCCCATGAGCACAGTTATGGTCGGGCATCCTGGGACAGGCCCTTTTCTGCAATTCCAAATAAAACCCCCACCTTGAGAATTTCTCAGCAGACCATGTTGCTCTCAATTATAATTATCAACTCTGTAGTGACTTCTCAGCTGACCCCCACTCCCCCACTCGTGCAGATAACCAACAATTTATGACGTTTGGAATGAGACTAACGTGAGGTAAAGAACAATTCATTAATCAGAGGACTATTGATCAGTTATGAAAATATCTGAAAAGTTATATTAGGAAAATTATAACTTTGTAATCTGAATATTTTCCTTGGTTCCCCGACTTCCTAGTTAATTACAGTTACATGATTAAGTTTATCGCGTAACAATAACTACAGAGAGTCATTTGATAAAAATTAATCTTCAGTTTAATGATGCCAAAGACACAACAACTGACATCCTGGGATGTGCACACAAACCAGTCTGACCGCAACAGAGTGGTGGAATGCCACACAATCCCACACAACAACGAAGATAGGGGAGTTTCTTGCCCCTCTCTCCTCTGCTTGCACAAGTCAATTATGCAGGTCATCCAAAAAATAAATGAGCCGCTCTGGATTGTAGGGGCCAATGAGTGGTTTGTGTAACAGCAAACCATTATTGGACAGAGCTGTACACTTTGATGTTCACTCCTCTCTGGCCTGGGACATCCACGGTTGCTCTCTGTCCAATCACATTTCTTCCCCTGCAGCGTGTTTTTGCCAAGTTGAATCCAGCTTCATCCACAAAGATGAATGTACAGTCGTGGCCAAAAGTTTTGAGAATGACACAAATATTAATTTTCACAAAGTCTGCTGCCTCAGTGTCTTTAGATATTTTTTGTCAGGTGTTACTATGGAATACTGAAGTATAATTATAAGCATTTCATAAGTGTCAAACGCTTTTATTGACAATTACATGAAGTTGATGCAAAGAGTCAATATTGGCAGAGTTGACCCTTCTTTTTTTTTTTCTGACTGATGGCAGCCCATAATCAATGCTTGGAGTTTTTCAGAATTTGTGGGTTTTTGTTTGTCCATCTGTCTCTTGAGGATTGACCACAAATTCTCAATGGGATTAAGGTCTGGGGAGTTTCCTGGCCTTGGACCCAAAATATCGATGTTTTGCTCCCTGAGCCACTTACATATCACTTTTGCTTTATGGCAAGGTGCTCCATCATGCTGGAAAAGGCATTGTTCGTCACCAAACTGTTCCTGGATGGTTGGGAGAAGTTGCTCTCGGAGGATGTGTTGGTACCATTCTTTATTCAAGGCTGTGTTCTTAGGCAAAATTGTGAGTGAGCCCACTCCCTTGGCTGAGAAACAAACCCTAATTCTTCAAGAGAGAGATACAAGATAAGTGTGAAAATATTAGTGTAAACTAACATCTCACAGTAAACAGCTGAATGTGTAATGGAAAACCATTGATAATCCCACAGTAGGACAGTTACTTCATTGCATACAGTACTTTATTATTGTACTGCTTTGTGTGGGAATGGTATGCCACAGATGACCATAATGATGACCATGAACTTGACTTTGTCACAGTCAGAGGAATTCAGGCCTCTTTGTATTAACAGCATAGTAAGGTCCAGATGAAGGATTGTCCCCAGACACTTCAGTGGACCCAAGCCTTCATGGTCGGACTGTTACACAACTTTCCTGAGAAAAATAATGAGGAAGGCAAGAGAGAGTTGTTGTACTTCGCAATCAAGGTCTACATTCCAATGCACTAGCATTCCAATGCACTAGCATACCAATGCACTAGCATACCAATGCACTAGCATACCAATGCACTAGCATACCAATGCACTGCTCCATCCTAACTAAGTGGTACGCTAGTAGTGGGAATATTCGGAGTAGAGCCTTATCACACTCTACCAGAGCCAATTAGACTTCTCCAAACAACAGGTTAACCACTAACCAGCGGAAAAATAAGTGTCACTAAACCACTCAAGTAACTTAGTCGCTGATTCACTCTGATATAATCAATGAAGTCTTCTGTCAGACTGGATCAGATGGGCTGGATAGAGTGGAGTCTGACCCATGGAGAGAGTAGAGGCGTCTGTTGACCTATGAGGAGACTTAGGTCATATCCAGTGCAAGGTGTGCTGCAGGGCAGTCAGATTAGCTTCTTAGCAACAGTTTTCCACAATTGTTTACACGTTTGCTGAATCTTTGGCCCAGTTTCACAAAACACAACCAAAAAATGCAAAACTCTACAAAGCTCTAGCAAAAGCAAACACTGCATTCAAAACCGTTTTTCTCTTTCCAAAATGTTTTTTGCATCAAAATGACACACATGCGTCATATGAATAGATCTGTCTACTAACCAACACACTTATGTGCTCAAAACACTACTGTGAATATCCCATCAGTAGGTTTATGCCTTTTGCATTTTCAGTGTTACACTGTAGCCTGTTTTGTAAAAGATTGTTCAGTAATGTATACCTACTAAAATATACATAAATGCAATACAGTAACAAAAACATTGTCATTAAAATGCAGTATTTTTGAATACTTGTGTTTTGTATGTAACACTTTCCATACTCAACAGCAGAAATCCAGGAAAAGCATTCAGTAAAATAAAGGGTTTTCTGTACAACAAAAAGGACTGGCTGTTTCTTTCAAAACTCTAAAGACAAAAATACATGCAAAATGTAAGGAAAAAATGCATTAGGCTGCATCCTGCCTCCTATTTTGGTCTAGCCACAGCACCTCATCTACATCACAAGCCAATGTTCTCCCTGGCTAAACAGCGGGGAAAGAATCTTCTGGAGTGACGGATCCAGCCGCTGAAAGCCCCCCAGGAACTTCACCACATGCATCCTCTATTGCCTGGAAAAGAGGCATGCGTGCGAGGGGATGGAGGTCATGCACCTTCCGTCGCCATGCCGAAAAACTCTTCAGTTGGCTTTAGGAATGGGGAATATGGTGGGAGGTATAGAACAATAAATTGTGGGTGGTCAATGAACCAGTTGCGGACCAGAACAGCCCGGTGGAAACTCACGTTGTCTCAGATGACAACATACCTGGGCTGCTCTGGTCCACCCCTCTGCTCCGCTGAAATGAGGATGCCATGTAGTGTGTCCAGGAATGTGATGAGAAGGGGGGGGTTGTTGTAGGGACCAAGGTTGGCATGGTGATGGAGGACACCTTGCTGGCTAACGGCTGCGCACATGGTGATATTCCCTCAACACTGTCCAGGAACATTATTGGCCATTATGAATGTTGCGTCCCCTTCTTTTGGCTAGGTTGAAGCCAGCCTCATCAATGTAAATATAAACGTGCTGAATTGCAACGGCATCCAGCTCCAAGACTCTCTGAAACAGACAAGACAATATGTGACATACCTAGAGCAGTCAATATGGTGAGGCACAATACACTGGATTACAGTACTGTAATGGGTCTATACAGTGCTGATATGATAGTAAATTCAAAGTATAGTACTTGCAAAATATTCATAGCGCTGTTCTTTAACAATGAGTTTCGCTCAAATGGCACCCTGTAGACTTGTTTCATCCAGATTCGGTTGCTCTGTAATACACAGTCTAATGTAGACAAGCCCACCTGGTGAATGTTATTGATTATTGTGTTGTCTGCAATTATGTGGTTCTGGATTTCTCGTAGTCTAATGGTATTGTTTGCCACCACCATGTTTACAATAGCGGTCTCCTGTTCTGGTGTGAACAGCTGGTGTCTTCCACCATGGCCTGGCCGTCTCACAGCATGGCAGAAGATCCACAAATATGATATGATTCGGATACAGTAAGCTAAAATAATCTATTTTCTTTCAATATGAAATGACATTACTATAACATTGGCCAACAATCACTGAGTAACATAGGCCTACTGATATGTCAGACTGCAGGATACAAACATAAAGAGCATAGTGTAGATGGTAGGTAGTAACTTACTGGTTGTCATTTCTGAATGTACAGATGATAGATGCAACCATGTAGCGGCTCAGGTTGGGCTGAACTCTCTGCCCAGTCTCCCTCATACTCAATCCCTGGTTGAGCACATGGTCAACCAATGTGGCCCTGATCTCATCTGAGACAACTGTCCTTCCTCATCCTCGTCCTCTAACTTCTTCACCTTCTGATCCGCTAATCTGTGGCCGTTTAAAGTGCTAAAGCTCTGATTTCTAAGTGAACAATTCAGCAACTAGTGTTTACACCTGTGAGGAGTGGGTGTTGCCAATTGATACATAGAGTTTGGCATTGTGATTGGCGTTGCTTTCCAAAGGGACTAAATATATTTTAAATTTGTGCCTAATGTAGAGAACTTTTGCATATTATTTTATTTAACTAGGCAAGTCTGTTAATTAAGAACCAATTCTTATTTACAATGACAGCCTACCAGGAAAGAGTGGGTTAACTGCCTTGTTCAGGGCAAGAATGACAGATTTTTACCTTGTCAGCGCAATTGCAAATTGAGAACTGAGTGTAAAGCAGGAATTGTGCTTGCAATTTTGCAGATTTGGTTTAGGGATTTGGTACATGAGTTTCAGGTTTCTGTGATTTGCGTTTCAAGTTCCAATTTTAGTGTGTAAACAATTGGGAAAAACTCTAAGCATTAATCACAGAAGGTGATTGAAGAAAATCCAAACTTAGTTTTACACTAATTTAATAATCTAGAAACAGTGTTCATCATGATTGTTGGAGGATTCTTTAAACTGAATACTTTGTTCTGAACCTTGACAGGCAGACAGAACATTGGGATGGGGCTAGTTCTAAACAGCAAGGTCAGTTTACTTTCCCAAGGAAAACCAGCCTCTGGAAATAGACAGGAAACAGAGGGGTTTTCAAATGCTTGAGCGAGGTCAACATCAAATGCATTCCTCTTAAAGGGCTACATGGTCAATCTGCTGTCTGCATTGTCTGTGCAGCATTTACGTCCTCTGCAGAAGTCAGGGCATTCATACTTCTTGCGCTTTGCGGAGCAGCGTAGAATTGTTGTGAAGGAAGTTTTCAAGGAAGTGAGTTTCTGATTATACAGGACTTCATGTCAATGCAGAGCTACAGTATACAGAGCCCTCCGTATTGTTACAAAATTTGAGGCGCACGGTGATGCGCTATGGAACTCAATGGCGCCTCCCACAACATTTTCGGATGAAGCATAAATTGGCTCTTACAAGAATCACACTAAACCCAGACATTTTGATTTGTATAAATTATAGCGGCTTATAAATTACATTATCAAGTACAATAATGTGTTGTCCCACAGCTTTGGACCACTGATTTAATAATTGTTATAAATGTGCTCTGCAGTACCATAGGAGACTCAGCTGCAACTGTTGTCTTGAGGCCATTAGTCGTCTGCTTTTACAGAAAGTAATTCCTCGCCAAATTACTTCCTGTCCATTCTTATACCCCCCTTCGCTCTTGAACATCACAATTGGCCATTTCCTGGACATTCCTGATGCTGACCATTATCAATGTCAGATCTGCACAAAATTGAAGAAATACATCTTTATATAATCATCAGCAAGCACAACCTCACTAAACAAAACATATCAAACTGACAAACAGCATTCTTCAATATTCATATGATCTCAAAAGCGTTATAGTTTAATGAAATTGTTGAAAAAGATGATTATCTCCTCTTGTCAGAAACTAGGAGTATAGGTGTACTGTACCTGTCTGTGTTCATATCGAACATTCATTTTAATGATAATAATACAAATAAAAAGTAGGCAATAACTGGAACCGCAAGTGTAAAAAAAAAGTTACATCTTCTACTTAACAGTTGTGCTAACAAGAAAACAGCATTGATCTCCATTCAGTAATTCCATTAAACGTTAACTGTCGACCCATGTGAAAGTTAGTCCAGTCATTGACTCAAGTGATGACATCAGAAGATAGGAACGCGCGCCACGCTGGACAATTTCCATATTCTGCGTCACGGGTGGACTGGGGAGGCGTAAACTGTCTGAAAGCGACAGTTAGTTCTCTATGCAGCATCAGAGAAGGAGACCAAACATACATACAGGTTGATAATAATACGTGTTCAGATCTAGAATAAACGCTTTAGGCTACATTAGTAAATCTGTTCATCTTTATTGGACTTCATTACAGTTCTGCGAGAATGTTTTTCAAAGCCGTTCTATTCCTGGCAGGCGTGCATGCGGTTTCAGGCGTTTTTAACGGTGAGTAGAATTCGCCTGATCCGTGATATTACATACAACGAATGTGTAGCCTACACGTTTAGGCCCTACCTGAATTATAGCCATAGACTATTATTTGGAAAAGTTTCATTCTATGATATAAGCGGGTCGGTGTGGCACGGTGACTTATAACCGTAGCAACATAAAGTATTATGTGTAGTATTCATGAAACATTTACAGACAGTTACATATTCCAAAGTATACATTTTATCCTTTACTTTTCTTGTCTGAAATAACTCTCCTTTTTATGATGCAAGAAAACAGGTTGAAATGTATTAAGATAGGATTTTAAAAGTGGTCTTGTTGAACACCAATTTATTGACAGAACCAGCATTTTATCAACAACGAAAAGTAGATTTTAAAGAAAGTTGTTCCAATACCCATGTAGCACCTCTCATTTTCAGGACACACATTATAGTCATCCCATTTTCAAAGGGATCCTATAGGAACTTCAAACAGTCTGTTTCAGGTCCTCCATAACACTGAGCTCTATGACTATTATAATGTAGACTGCAGTGCTACTACACACCTATTCCCATGTGTGACTGACTTGCGTCTCTGTATTGTTTTTTTCCACAGGCAGCTCCATCGTGAGGACCTTTGCCAGGAGGTTAGTCACAGAAGGGCCCGTGGTCACAGACGAGCCAATAGATCTAGACCTACTGGACTACTACCCAGACATAGACAGTAATGGGACTGGAGTTAGACTAAACAATGTGTCCGGACCGGGAGAGAGAGTTGGGTTTATAAATGGGTCCAGACTGAGACCATTGGAACTGGGCTCTGCCAGGAATGCGACAGAAGTCTGGTCTTACACCATCTCTGTTATGGCCAACAACTTCCTCACAGGCCACCTCTCTACCATCTTCATCCCAACGCTTTACACCTTCATCTTCCTCATCAGCGTGCCTCTTAACATTGTTGCCATGGTGACCTTTGCCCAACGGATCCGGCCCATGAAGCCAGCAGTGATCTACATGCTGAACCTGGCAGCCGCCGACCTGCTGTTCGCCCTGCTGCTGCCCTTCAAGATTGTCTACCACTACAATGGCAATGACTGGGGCTTCGGCGAGGGGTTGTGCCGCCTGGTCACAGCGGCCTTCTACTGCAACATGTACTGCTCCATCCTCCTCATGACCTGTGTCAGCGTGGACCGCCTGCTGGCAGTTGCCTACCCCATCAACTCCCTGTCCTGGAGGAGCCCCCGCAACGCAGCCTTGGCCTGTAGCGCCATGTGGATCCTGGCTGTGGGTGGCTCGCTGCCTCTTGTCCTCTCACAGCAGACAGTCTACTACAATCCACTGGATATCACCACCTGCCATGACATCCAGGACCTGGAGCTGTTAGAGGAGCAATACGTCTTCTTCTTTCCTACACTCTCCTGCACCCTCTACTTCCTGCCGCTGTTCATAATGGTGACCTGTTACTCCCGGGTGGTGCAGGTGCTCAACAAGGCTCCGTGCGGTGTTGTAGGTAAATACAAACCAGGGAAACCAGACATAATGTACTTAATTTGGCTAATCTGTTTCTTAATCTTGATGCAGCAGGTCTGTTTAAAAAATACACCTCATTAGAGGATAATAATATTTTCCATTGTAATTTGATCTGATCTAGGCCGTTCAAGGCAGAAGGCGCGGGCTGTGGTGATGGCGGTTACCGTGCTTGTGGTGTTCGTGGTCTGTTTCACACCCACCAACTCCATTCTCCTCGCTCACTACCTCCAGATCGCTGGGCAGGTGGGTGGGGAGCCGGACGCTACCCACGTGGCCTACCTCGTGTCACTATGTTTGGGGAGCATCAGCTGCTGCCTGGACCCCCTGGTCTACTATTTTGGCTCGTCCCAGTGCCAGAGGCAGCTGGAGGGGGCGCTGGGATGCCAGGCGGTCACTGAGGGAAGGAAGAGTCTGGCCTCGTCCTCTGGTTCCTCCAGGACCAGCACCAGGACCAGAATAAGCACGAGGACCAGCACTAGGATTACTAAGGTGGATACCTTCCAGGCCAGCCTCAGCAGCCAGTACAAGAAACTCCTGGTCTGATGGATGGAGACACAGAGAGCTGTTTCTTTTTCACTGACAAAAAATAAAAATATATATTTAGTATATGCTGTATTTCCACTGTTTCGGACAGTGCAAGATGCTTCTGGTCTGACAGATAGACATGGACCAAAGCTAGGCTATTTCTGAGGAGAAAAATTGGATTTGGCTTGTATGATGAATTCAGTCAGACATTCCTCCATAGGTCTGGGTTAGCTATACCCAACTGTAAATATGAAGAAGAGATATACACGTTGTTTCAGACAGTGCAAGAAGCTGCTGTCATGATTGCCATGGACCGAAGTTGTTTCTGACCTGTACACCACTACAGTACCAAGAATATGTATTTAGGGTAAGAGAAAAGGAAAATGTAAGTTTTGTGAAAATGTAATGGATAATACAATTTTTAATCTTGAAGCAGGTTTAAATTCCCCAAAACAATTTATTTTAAGTTTGATGGTCTGCGATAAGGGAATAACAAAGGAGTCTTTATTCAATCCTGTATTTGACCATTTCTTAAATGCTCACTGAACAATACAAGGAAATGCTTTCAACGCAAGCTGAGTGAGGTCACTGCTATGCCTGCTGGCCATAGAGATATTTACTCAGCATTGTGAAATGTATAGCCTATGCACTATGTTGTCAATGTTGTATAGAAATACCATGCAGTTTATTAGATACACCCATTCTTGTACCAGGTCGGACCCCCCTAAGCCTCCAGAACAGCCTGAAATCTTTGGGGCATAGAAAGGTTGCACAATTTGTATAAAGGGACCTAACGTGTGCCAGGAAAACATTCCCCACACCATTACACCACAGCCCAGTATGGTCGTCTGCTGCAATGTTTTTAGAAACTTACAAATGACTCAAGACATTTCATCTTTTCATTTTTAATTCAATAAGTATTCAATTATTTTGTTATGGCAAGCCTAAAAATGTGCTTAACATGTCACATTACAAGTTGCATGGACTCACTGTGTGCAATGCCAGTGTTTAACATGAATTTTGAATGAGTACCTCATAGAGGGGTCCGACCTGGTACAAGATGGATGTACCTAATCTGTGAGGTCCCTCAGTCAAGCAGTGAATTTCAAACACAGATTCAACCACAAAGACCAGGGAGGTTTTTCAATACCTTGAAAAAGAAGGGCACCGATTGGTAGATGGGTAAACATAATAAAAGCAGACATTGAATGGTGTATCAATACACCCAGTGATACAGGCGTAGGAGCGAAGCCGAGGTGGTGTACCTTAATAAACTGACCACTGTGTGTATATTATCACTCAAATAACTTTAGCTCACACTCATTATTACTAAATATTCCATTTGTGTGAATGTATAATCTATGCATTCAGAATTGGAAGAGCTGCTTGACTACTCAAATACCCAGACAAGTCGAGCAAAACGCGTCAGAGCAGGTACTATGCTGCGTACAGACACTTGCGCACGCAACGATAGAAATATAACGTATTGCGGTACTAATTTGAGAGTAAGAAGTGCTGTGATACCCCCTATTGGTGTGAATTATACATCAAGGCAAGTACATTTACAGCACTTTGTCACAGTCCTGCATGTTGCATTACGTACAGCAGGTGGCGCTACATATCTATTTAGTACATTCAGTGGAATTTATATTTGGTCTGGAGGATAACATTAAATGAACAAAAATATTAAATGGTCTTAAAGAAGGTATTTGTGCCATACTGTTACAGAACATTACAAAAAACAATGGTAAATGTTTCAAATAAAGCTATCTGATTTTTTTTGTGTGTGATGATGTATATTTTGTTTGTGGTTTAATTTCTTTAAAATTAATTGAAGGACTATAAATAATGGACACAGAGGCGTTGTGAATAGCTGAAATATTGAGTAATACATGTTTATGCACACACACTGGCAGTGACTCACCAATTTTGTCTCGTAATTTAAGGTAGTTGACCAAATTAATTCCACATTAAACCTTTTAATTTAGATAATTCATTTCCATTATGATTTGAAGACAATAGGTCAGATAACATTGTTACTTCCTGTCCTTTCTTCCCATCACCACCATTCCTCTCCATTCCATTCCTCCGTTTCACCTGTACAAAGAAAGAGAAAAGCACCCAAGAGTCCTCAAGCAAATAGCCATCTGCTCTGTTTTATGGACCAAACAGAGATGCTAGTGACTAACTCAAACAAAAAGATCAAACTGTTGTAACTTCCACTGAGCCTGCCCTGAGTACACTGGACCTGATGCAAGACACACCACTTTCTCGTTAGTCTCATAAACCTTTGCTCTGTGTTGCAACTGGGAACATAACGACAGAGAAGAGGGCAGGAGACATCAGCAGACAGGGAATCATATTCTTTAACTGTGAGGAAATATTCTTGATGCACTCCTCTTTTCCACTGAAATGCTATCCCACTATTAACTAGCCTACCTACTACACATGCTGTTAGGCCTACTCTACCACAGTGCTGAGCTATACATTTCCTTACCCTAACCCTATGCTTGTAAAGGAGGCACATTTAAACATCCGTTTAAATGCAGTTGGTAGTGAAGGCACAGCTCTAGGATTAGTTTATACCTTCCTCAACTTCAAGCCTAGGTGGAAAAATATAAAACTGACCTTAGATCAGTGTCTGAGGGCAACATCTGGACATACTACATCTGCTCAGGCAGTCAGCCTGAACGACACAGGTGTGCATGGTCACGTGTCTTATAACATTACGCAGGTTTTTTCTTCTCACCTGTTATGTAAGGAAGGGGTGTGGTACCCTACCTCTTCCGTTTACTTCAACGTCGTACAGACAAAAGGAATACACAAACGCGTGTATCAGCATTCAACACTCTTCATACATCGCAGATAGATCAATATTGGAAAGTTTTGTGGAAGTTAACATGGGTTTTCAGTCACATTGGTTAAAACTTATATTTTTATTTACCTGCGTCGATCTCTGTCTGTCTCAGAAAAATGGTAAGAGAAGGCTTTCCCCCTCTATTTCTCGTTATTTGTTTTTTTCCACCGTTCAGATACACGTTAGGATATTGTTTATTGATTTGGACAATTTATTGTGTCGGATTCCCTCTATCTGATTGCTTTGAATGCAGAGTTTGTGAAATACCACAAAATGTGATGATATTTCCAATATCGGTGTGGTTACAAACCTCAAAGCATCAATGAGTGATGTCATCATCCCACATGCCAGTGGGCTTGTTCAACATTGCTGCGACAGTGCAGGCGACTGCTTACTGACTTATCTACAAATCACCTTGCATTTTTTTTTTTTTATGTTATTCCAAAATCATGGCATTAATATGGATTTGGTTCCCCTGAACTCATCTGGGAAGGCTTTCTACTCGATGTTGGAACATTGCTCTGGGGATTTGCTTCCATTCAACCACGAGCATCAGTGAGGTCGAGCACTGATGTTGGGCGATTAGGCCTGGCTCGCAGTCAGCGTCCCAAATTCAACCCAAAGGTGTTCGATGGGGTTGAGGTCAGGGCTCTGCGTGCGGGGCAGTCAAGTTCTTCCACACCGATCTCGACAAAACAGGAAAGGGCCTTCCACAAACTGTTGAATGTTGGAAGCATAGAATGGTCTAGAATGTCATTGAATGCTGTAGCGTTACGATTTCTCTTCACTGGACCCAAGGGGCCTAGCCCGAACCATGAATAACAGTCCCAGACATTATTCCTCCTCCACCAAACATTACAGTTGGCACTATGCATGGGGGAGGGTAGCGTTCTCCAGGCATCTGCCAAATCCAGATTCGTCTTTCGGACTGCCAGATGGTGAAGCGTGATTCATCACACCAGAGAACGCGTTTCCACTGCTCCCGTCCAATGTTGGCGAGCTTTATGCCACTCCAGCCGACGCTTGGCATTGTGCATCGTGATCTTAGGTGTTCGGCTGCTCGGCCATGGAAACCCACTTCATGAAGCTCCCAACGAACAGTTCTTGTGGTAACGTTGCTTCCAGAGGCAGTTTGGAATTCGGTAGTGAGTGTTGTAACCGAGGACGGATGATTTTTGCGCTACGCGCTTCAGCACTCGGCAGCCCCATTCTGTGAGCTTGTGTGGCCTACCACTTCGTGGATGAGCCGTTGTTGGTCCTAGATGTTTCCACTTCACAATAACAGCACATAGAGTTGACCGGTGCAGCTCTAACAGGCCAGAAATTTGACAAATTGACTTGTTGGAAAGGTGGCATCCTATGACAGTACCATGTTGAGAGTCACTGAGCTCTGCAGTAAGGCCTTTCTGCTGCCAATGTTTGTATATGGAGATTGCATGGCTGTGTGATCGATTTTTATACACCTGTCAGCAACTGGTGTGGCTGAAATGTCCGAATCCACAAATTTTAAGGGGTGTCCATAACTTTTTATATATGGGGTACTTCTACTGGTCCATTTTTTTTAAAGCTAGGACTCTGGTACACAGCAACAGCAGGGTTGCTCCAGTACAGTAGGTAGCAGTAATGCACCATATCGTTGGATGCCAACGGCCAATAAACCCCACAGAAAAAGAGGCGGAGGCAACAACAGTTTATAGTTAGCTAGGACAATTGTAGATACTGTCCTCTGCCCCAGCCTGTCAGTCACTGTTTTCCAGCAGTTCTGTTAACAAGGGTGAGAGCAGGTGTTTAGGAACCTGGGTGCTAGTTAGCAAGCTAGTACTTGTTACACAGCATGCGGGAGAGATGGCTAGCTAGCACACCGGTAGACTGTGTACTTTGCCCCCGCCTGTCAGTCATTGTTTTCCTGCAGTTCTGTTAATGACGGCGAGGGTCAGTGTTGTAGGTGTTCAGCAGGTTTTTAGGACACTGGGTGCTAGCTTGTTAGCTAGACTCTGGTACACAGCAGGTGGGATAGATAGTTAGCTGGCAATTGCCCCTGCCTGTCGGTCACTGCTTTCCTGCAGTTCTGTTAACACCAGCGAGGGTAGATGTTCGGCAGGCGGGAGCGAATGACACTGTGCTAGCTAGCTGGCAGACTGGGAGTGACACCGGTAGCTAGCTAGGACACCGGTTGACTGTAATTTGCCCCCTGAAAAACTCAGATGGAGGAATGCCCACATGAAGGAACACCATCATATACACTATTTTTTAAACTGAAAATTACCACTAAGGGGTATACTACAAGGGGTATACTACAAAGCAGGATCAATGAGTTAGCCAGCTAACTTTGATGACCAGAAATAACTTTTTCTGGTTCATAAAGAAAGCTACACTTAAATACAGTATGTGTTTTTGGTTGTTGAGTTAAGTAGACATTGCCCATTTTAAGCTTATCCTTATTCTCCTTGTTCCTACTTTTTGTTTACCCCTCTGGCGTCTTATTAGTTGATTTCAAATAAATGTTTACTTTTGATATAGTTTACATAAGTACAATAAAAAAGTAATAATTGAGGCATCTACCTGACAGCGAAGTAAATAAGTCACAAATGTCTATTGTATTCAAATGGCTTATATTCTAACCTCATTGTTTTAAGTCCTTAAACAGCCCTGTTTATAATCCCCTTGTTTCTCGCCTCTTTCTCAGAGCGTAATGCTGCCGTTGACGACCGAGGATTCTCAGGGAACGAGACAATGGAGGGGGTAGGGGTCTCCCTTACGGGCCTCATGGTTCTGGAAAGTCATCTGACCACGGTGTTCCTCCCCATCGTCTACATAGTGGTGTTTGCTGTGGGGCTGCCCACCAACACCATGGCCATCTGGGTCTTCCTGTTCAGGACCAAGAAGAAGCACCCTGCCGCCATCTACATGGCCAACCTGGCTCTGTCTGACCTGCTCTTTGTCATCTGGACGCCTCTGAAGATCGCCTACCACTTCAACGGTAACGACTGGATCTATGGAGAGAGGCTGTGTAAAGTCCTGGTGGGCTTCTTCTATGGGAACATGTACTGCTCCATCCTCTTCATCACCTGTATCAGTGTCCAGCGCTACTGGGCCATTGTTTACCCCCTCTCCCAAGATTGTAGGAACAACCATGTAGCCATCGGTGTCTCGGTCGCAGTCTGGGTGGGGGTCTGGCTGCTGACCACCCCTCTCTACCTCTATGACCAGACAGTCAAGGTGACCAACCTCAACATCACCACCTGCCACGACGTCATCCGGCCCAGCCAGATTAGCATGGCCGTCGGCTACTTCCTGACCATGGGAACCCTTGGATTTGTAGTTCCCACTGTGGTGTGCGTGGTGGCCTACATTCTGATGCTCAAGTCCCTGAGGAACTCAATGACGGACAACAGCATCTCCAAGAATCGGCGCAAGGCTGTGGTGCTCATCATTACTGTGCTGGTCATGTTCCTGGTCTGTTTCACCCCCAGTAACATCATGCTGCTGGTGCACTACTCCCTCCTGCTGGCCGGAGTAGTGAACGATGGCTACGGCTTCTACATCACCACCCTGTGTCTGGCCGCCCTCAACAGCTGTGTGGATCCATTCATCTACTACTTCATCTCAGAGGAGTTCAGGGAGCACGTGAAGAACACGCTGAGGTGCCGAAGTGAGAGGACAGTGGCGAGGATGAGGGTCTCGTTCAGCGCTCTTAAGTACTCCAAGAAAAAAAGCACCTACACGTCAGACTCAGGGAACACACAGAGCTGCTCCTGTTAAGGGGGTTGTCATGTGGAGATGGAAGTTGGCTGTACTGATGTTTTTAAAGTACTGGACAGGTGAAAGAGGAAGAGCTGGTGACCATCTGCCATGTTGCTTTCACCTGACTTGTTTCATCATTATTAATGGACATGGCGCCATTTTAAACTGAGTTGCAACCCCAGACTACTTCATATTATGTGCTAGTGTTACATTGGCTTCTCTTCCCTCATACATGATATTTACATGGAGATTTTGTTGGTTTTATATAGAGGGCAAAATTAGTAAGAGTGATGAGGCAAATAGTTTTTATTCCGTGTTACTGATCCATCCTCCACGTTTAGACAATCAGATGTCCATTAAGTTTGGTCCAGCGCGGAGCTCTCCAAAACTTTCAACTGAGTTCTCAGTGCCCTGCACTGACTCTTCTTCTTTAAGTGAGCCATTCACATACAGTACCTAGTGAAAGTCTACACACCCCTTGCACAGTTATGCCATTTTCTACACCACCTGCTTGACATTTTCAAAGTGAAAGAAAAAGTATAGAAAATGTTTGAAAA
The DNA here is from genome assembly GCF_018296145.1 of Oncorhynchus tshawytscha. Lineage (NCBI taxonomy): Eukaryota > Metazoa > Chordata > Actinopteri > Salmoniformes > Salmonidae > Oncorhynchus > Oncorhynchus tshawytscha. The sequence goes on from NC_056448.1 coordinate 28,105,435, forward strand.
AAATAAACAAAGATGTCTTGTTTGTATTCACACCCCATAGTTAACACTTAGTGGAAGCACCTTTGGCAGCAATTACAGATGATAGTCATTTTGAATAACATTCTACCTACTCTTAGCGTAACATTATATCCATTGTTTTTGTCAAAATTGCTCAAACTCAGTGCAGTTGGTTGGGAATCATTGATGAAGGCAAACATAGTCTTTGATTTTCAAGCAGATTTAAGTCAGGCTGGAAACTGGACCCCTCTGAAACACTCAACACCTCTTGGAATGCCATTCTGGTGTGTCTCGTTATTCAAATTTCTGTAATTGTCCCCCTTGACTATTTCCACATTTTGTTATGTTACAGCCTTATTCTAAAATTGATTCAATCGTTTTTCCCCCTCGTCAATCTACACACAATACCCCACAATACCCCATTTAGACATTTTTGCTCAGTACTTTGTTAATCTTCTTGGGTATGACGCTACAAGCTTGGCACATCTGTATTTGGGGCGTTTCTCCCATTCTTCTCTGCAGATCCTCTCAACCTCTGTCAGGTTGGATGGGGAGCGTCACTGCACAGCTATTTTCAGGTCTCTCCAGAGATGCTCAATCGGGTTCAGGTCCGGGCTCTGGCTGGGCCATTCAAGGACATTCAGAGACTTGTCCTGAAGCCACTCCCACATTGTTTTGGCTGTGTGCTTAGGGTCGTTGTCCTGTTGGAAGGTGAACCATCGCCCCAGTCTCTGAGGTCCTGAGTGGTCTGGAGCAGGTTTTCATCAAGGATCTCTCTGTACTTTGCTCCGTTCATCTTACCCTCGATACCGACTAGTCTCCCACAGCATGATGCTGCCACCACCATGCTTCACCATAGGGATGGTGCCAGTTTTCCTCCAGACGTGAGGCTTTGCATTGAGGCCAAAGAGTTTAATATTGGTTTAATCAGACCAGAGAATCTTGTTTCTCTTGGTCTGTGAGTTCTTTAAGTACCTTTTGGCAAACTCCAAGCGTGCTATCATGTGCCTTTTACTGAGGAGTGACTTCCGTCTGCCCACTCTACCATAAAGGCCTGATTGGTAGAGTGCTGCAGAGATGGTTGTCCTTCTAGAAGGTTCTCCCATCTCCACAGAGGAACTCTGGAGCTCTGTCAGTGACCATCGGGTTCTTGATCACCTCCCTGACCAAGGCCCTTCTCCACCGACTGCTCAGTTTGGACGGGCAACCAGCTCTAGTAAGAAGTCTTGTTGGTTCCAAACTTTTTCCATTTAAGAATGATTGAGGCCACTGTGTTCTTGGGGACCTTCAATGCTGCAGACTTTTTTTTGGTACCCTTCCCCATTTCTGTGCCTCGACACAATCCTGTCTCGGAGCTCTATGGACAATTCCTTTGACCTCATGGCTTGGTTTTTGCTCTGACATGTACTGTCACTTTTTTTATATAGACAGGTGTGTAACTTTCCAAATCATGTCCAATCAATTGAATTTACCACAGGTGGACTCCAAACAGGTTGTAGAAACATCAAGGATGATCAGTGGAAACAGAATATACCTGAGCTCAATTTTAAGTCTCATAGCAAAATGTCTTTTTTTTTTAAATATATAAATTGGAAAACATTTCTACAAAACTGTTTTTGCTTTGTCATTATGGGGTATTGTGTGTAGATTGAGGATTAAAAAAAATATTTAATCAATTTTAGAAAAAGGGAAGGGGTCTAAATACTTTCCGAATGCACTGTATTTACCTGGGCATTTCTCCTTTCTTTTTCTTTTGATCTTGACAGACTCCCCAGTATCTGCCGGTCACAAGCATACCCATAATATGATGTTGCCACCACATTACTTGAAAATACGAGGGGTTGGTAGAATCGTATTTAAAATAATTTTCAGCTGTAATTGTGAAGACCTGCACAATCAAGACATCTTCATAATAAATGTTTTTACGTTGTCTTTCACTTTGAAAATGTGGAGCAGGTTGTGTAAATCGGTAGGAAAAAAATAGAATGTAATCCCTTTTTAGAATTTTAAGGCAGAACCTTTTGATGCTGTTAAAGGGATGTGTAGATTTCACTAAGCATTGTAAACCATGAATGTATGATATTTCTATCACCTATGCATATGCTCGTGAAGCTAATCTGATAAATAAAATGTAAATATTGTACATATTACATATTGTGTGTAATGTTTTATTTTTCAATAGAAATACATAAAACAAAAATGATATGGCCTTGGCTTTGTCAGCCGAGTGGCATTTAGCAATGGTTCCCTTTCTGTTGTGACATGAGTTTACATAAACAACTACCAAGTAGAAAAGAGGAAATTCTGATCATTATCTTGAATGTATAGGAGAACTTTCACCTACACCCTGAGAGATGTTGCAGCCTTAACTAAAATGGCAAAGAGAACCAATACTAGATTGGCATAGCTCGGATTTATTTAGAAATAGGTTTTCTCTATCCTATAAGATTTGTCTGGGTTATCCTTGGAGAAGACCAAGCAGATTAGAGCTGTGTAAAGTAGCATTCTCAGCCACAAGCATACCTTCCTTCCCTGTTCAGACTCGAGAGGTTGTGAAAGCCAAGGGGAACTACTTTTATGCTTATCAAATCAAAAATCTAATTTTATTGGTTGCATACATTTAGCAGATGTTATTCGTGAAGGAGTACAGATTTGTAAGCAGCATATAAATATGGTGTTTCATACATTGGCATTTTTCCTATTAGCTTACTCACTCCCAAACCTTATTACCCAGAGGTGTGTGGAAATTAACAGACACTCGAAACCATGTAATATGGGTGAGAGAGAGAGGCCCACTCAGGCAATATGATCTGATTATGACAAGTTTCCAGGGGGCGTTCCCAGACATTCATCCATAGCCAGTGACCATGGTACTCCTAAGTCTAGGTTAGCTATGCCCAACTCTAAATATGAAAAATGGACATACACTGAGTCTATGAAACATTAGGAACACCTTCCTAATATTGAGTTGCACCCCCTTTTGCCCTTAGAACAGCCTCAATTTGTTGTGGCAAGGACTAGAAGGTGTCAAAAGCATTCCACAGGGATGCCTGCCCAGTTTGACGTCAATTCTTCCCATAGTTGTGCCAAGTTGGCTGGTTGTCCTTTGGGTGGTGGACCATTATTGATACACACGGGAAACTGTTGAGTGTGAAAAACCCAGCAGCGTTGCAGTTCTTGACACACAAACCGCTGTGCTTGGCACGTACTACTATACCCCGTTCAAAGGCACTCTCATCCTTTGTCTTGCCCATTCACCCTCTGAATGGCACACATACACAATCCATGTCTCAATTGTCTCAAGGCTTAAAAATCCTACTTTAACATGTCTCCTCCCCTTCATCTACACTGATTTAAGTGGATTTAACAGGTGACATCAGTAAGGGATCATACTGTAGCTGTCACCTATATTCACCTGGTAAGTCTATGACATGGAAAGAGCAGATGTTCCTACTATTTTGTACACTGTGTATGTATATTGTACATTTCCCTTGTTTCAGACCATGCAAGAAGCTGCTGGTCTGATTGACATGGACCAAAGCTGTTTCTGACCTGCACCCGACTGCCAAGAAGATACATTTAGGGTAAGAGAAAAAGAAACTGTAATGGATCATTTTCTTTTCTTTCTACTACATCTTAAATCTTTATCTTAAATATATTTCCGTTGAAGTTGGTTTATTGAAGCAGGTTTAAAGTCTCCAAAACCGTTTCTATGAAGTTTGATGGTCTGTGAAAAGGGTAAATCCATTTGAATTCAATCCCTTTTTGAACACATCCCTTTTGATTTAAACATAACTTTCCAGACATGTTTGCCAATGGAAGAAGTAGTCAGAAAGGAACTTTTTGGACCCGAATGCCAAAACAAAAATTGTAATATCTTAACCTTTAATGTCAATTATCTAAACTCAAATTCTGATATTTTTCATATTCGTGCATGTTGTAGTTGAGACACAACGTGCTCTTGAATACACGGTTGGTGTCATTGTTAAATCATTGAAGTAGAATTCATAGAATGGACCTACTTTATCCCTTCAGACCAATACAATTTTACTGGTACACCATTGAAATTGAAATTTGAACTTCTAATTACTACCACAGATGTCTATTCTATTATCTATATTTCTATTATTTCAATAAGTTTCCTATGGAGGAACGACAGTACAATTTCAAACAACAGATATTCCCATTCAAGTCAGCATTCTTAAATGTGTGGACCTCCAACCATTTTAGTGGTAACATTTGAAAATAAAAATTTCCATTGGATTCCCATTTTAGTATATTTATTGCCAAAACGCGACACTCACCCGGTATTCAAGAGCATTTTGTGTCTCAACCGATGGCCGGCACAACATAAAAACCTCAGAAGTAAATTAGGTTCTTAGCAAAAATGGAGTTCACAATCTTTTATAATTTACATTTAAGGTAAACAATGACATTGTATTTAAAAAAATTTGACAACCCTGTTTGTAAGCTTTTAAATTGTCTCATTGTATGGTGGGATTTGCAATACAGTCAACTTTGAGCACCTTTATCTCTTGAATGTTTTGGCATTCAGTTCCAAAAAGTTATTTTCTGAGCACTGGGAAAATATGTATGGAAGTTTTCATTCAAATCAAAAAGGTTGCTGTCAAAAAGTGATTGAATTCAAATGGATTTACCTAATAACCAAATAGTCTTTGTTCATTTGTGTATTGTACCATTTCTTAAACGCTCACAGTGAACAATACAAGGAAATGCTTTTCTACGCAAGCTAAGTGAGCTCACTTCTATGCCTGTAGTGTAGAATTATTGTTTTGTTTATTTTGTCACCATTGTTCATATGTAGAGACATTTACACCGCAATGTGAAACACCATGCACTATATATTATCACTACAATAACTTTTTAGCTCATACTCATTAATACTGAAATGTCCATTTGTATGAATGTATAATCCATGGATTCAGCAATGGAAGAGCTGCTTGATTTCTCAAATTAGGGGTGCTAATGTAGAGTAAGTAGTGTTGGTAGTGAATTATACATACTTCAAGTCAAGTACATTTACAGCACTTTGTCACAGTCCTGCATGTTGCATTACATACAGCAGGTGGCGCTACATATCTATTTAGTACAAACAAGTATTGCATTTACTAAATGGGACTTATATTTGGTCTGGAGGATATCATTTAAAATATTTTTTTTTAAAGATCTTTAAAAAGGTATTTGTGCCATAAAGTTACAGAACATTACAAAAAAATTATGGTAAATGTTTCAAATAAGAAATCTAATTGTTTGTGTGTGCTCTTGTATTGTTTGTGGTTTAATTAAGGGCTTGCGATGCAAGAGTCGCAACTTTAAATCTTCAACATACTTCTGACTTATTGTTAATGGGACTTACGAAAAACAAATGTCCAATTCCATATCTTCGTCATACTACTTGTTCTCAACGCTACTACTCCTACACTGTTTAAGCTAGAAACGTCATTCAAACTTTAAAACATACAGATTGGTCTGGAATAGTGTTTGTAAACAACTTCTTTGTATCTTTTATACCTTTTTAAACTATTCAACTTTGTCCTTTATCTCAATCTTCATTCACTTTCATTGCATTTCCTTAAGATTCTAAAAGGACGCATTGTGACATCACTTCCGGCATTCTACTTACAGTAAATGCAACAGTTACTTTGACCACTTTGCAACAATGTAGACAAAACATATCTGTATGCAGAACAAAAATATATTATTCAGAGAAAAAGTTTTCTGTTTTAGTAACCGCAATAACCTTTCTCGTAACTTTTTATGAAACTGAAATTTTGAGGATTTCCCTAACATGGGTCCAGCCCATTGCTTGTGCTAGAGAATTTTCAACATTGTATAAAATATTCCGGGCCCTCAGCCACAGCTGTAGGCTATTTGTACAAAGGATAAGAAGCCGTGCTTGATTTGGGCAGGAGCTCACCAACACCCAGGGTTGGGGAATAACGGATTCCATGTATTCCGTTACATGTAAGGGATTACAAGAAAATGAAAAATCTTTGACACTTCTCTGTTCTCTCAATGCCATTCAAATCAGCATTGAAAAAAGGAGCAAGTTTAAGTTTGTTCCACCTGAACGGGTCTGACCAAAAGTCAGAGACACTATGACGACACACCAAATGTGTTTGATGGATCACGGGAAAAGAGCAGGAATAGGCTTTTATAGGCTACAGTCCAAGCTACAGTGGGGAGAACAAGTATTTGATACACTGCCGATTTTGCAGGTTTTCCTACTTACAAAGCATGTAGAGGTCTGTAATTTTTATCATAGGTACACTTCAACCGTGAGAGACGGAATCTAAAACAATATATATATATATATATATATATATATACACACAAACAAACAAACACACACACACACCCAAACAACACACACACACACAGGTTATGAGTCGTACACATAGATACACATACACACTAAAGCCAATGTGTACTTTACACATTTCATTACAAATTGCAAAAAAATCTCTATATATATTTTTGCAAAAACAATATATATATATATATATATATATATATATATATATATTTTATATTTCATAAAACGGCATTAGCACTTACCAGTCCAGAAGTACGTCCTGTCCTTGCAGAAACAGCTCCTCAATGTTTGAATCATAACTGTGTTCACTCAAAGATTCCTCAAACAAAAAATCTGTCTCACTTTCCCGATCAATCTCTTCTATAATCTGGTGCAAATCTGTATACTTAGACTTGGACTTCGCTTTTCCTGATTTATTCACCATGATGTCTTCAATGAAATCGTTGAAAAAACACTTGCAATGAAACCAACTATGACGAGATAAACGATTGTTTAGTGTGTGTAATTATGTCGAACGTTCCGTCAAAAGTTGATAGTGATGGAATTCACGACACAAACGGTTTACAAAATGTTTCGTTTTAGGCTATAAAAATGGATTTTATCAAAGAAAACGGCACTTCATGTGATCATTGGGACCCTCAGGAAGAGAAATAAGAGCAAGATATCAGAATGTAAGTCATAATTCTACCTTCAGATGTGAATGTGTCAAAACTGTCATGGCGGAAAATGTTTGTTGTTGTTGATCGCTCTTCTCAAACAAAAGCATGGCCTTCGTTCTCTGTAATAGCTATTTTAAATCTGAAAACACAGTTTGATTACCAAGATTCTAATATTTTGAAGGATGTAAGACACTTGTATTTTCAAGAATGTTTAATGTTACGACGTTGTATTTTTAGTTAGTCACTCTGAAATTTCCCCGGATGTTGATCCCTGTACGGGGATCGCAGCCATAATAGGTTTTAATTAACCTCCTCACAAAACTGTTTCCCATGCTTGTTCGATGAACCATAAACAATTAATGAACATTCACCTGTGGAACGGTCGTTAAGACACTAACAGCTTACAGACGGTAGGCAATTAAGGTCACAGTATGAAAACTTAGGACACTAAAGAGGCCTTTCTACTGACACCAAAAGAAAGATGCCCAGGGTCCCTGCTCATCTGCGTGAACGTGCCTTAGGCATGCTGCAAGGAGGCATGAGGACTGCAGATGTGGCCAATAAATTGCAATGTCTGTACTGTGAGACGCCTAAGACAGTGGTACAGGGAGACAGGGCGGACAGCTGATCGTCCTCGCAGTGGCAGACCACGTGTAACAACACTTGCACAGGATCGGTACATCCGAACATCACACCTGTGGGACAGGTACAGTATGGCAACAACAACTGCCCAACAACTGCAAAACAAACCATCAGTGCTCAAACTGTCCGCAATAGGCTGAGAGAGGCTGGACTGAGGGCTTGTAGGCCTGTTGTAAGGTAAGGTCGTCACCAGACATCACCGGCAACAACGTCGCCTATGGGCACAAACCTACCGTCGCTGGACCAGACTGGACTGGCAAAAAGTGCTCTTCACTGACAAGTCGCGGTTTTGTCTCACCAGAGGTGATGGTCGGATTCGCGTTTATCGTCGAAGGAATGAGCGTTACACCGGGGCCTGTACTCTGGAGTGGGATCGATTTGGAGGTGGAGGGTTGCAGGCAATCGTTACAGGGAAGACCTCCTCCTCCCTCATGTGGTACCCTTCCTGCAGGCTCATCCTGACATAACGCTCCAGTATGACAATGCCACCAGCCATACTGCTTATTCTGTGCGTGATTTCCTGCAAGACAGGAATGTCAGTGTTCTGACATGGCCAGTGAAGAGCCGAATCTCAATCCCATTGAGCACGTCTGAGACCTGTTGGATCGGAGGGTGAGAGCTAGGGCCATTCCCCCCAGAAATGTCTGGGAACTTGCTGGAAGAGTGGGGTAACATCTCACCGCAAGAACTGGCAAATTTGGTGCAGTCCATGAGGAGGAGATGCACTGCAGTATTTAATGCAGCTGGTGGCCACACCAGATACTGACTGTTACTTTTGACCTGGCAACCCTGGTTAGTGCGCACTGCGCCCGCCTGCCACAGGAGTCGCTGGTGCGGGATGAGACAAGGATATCCCTACCGGCTAAACCCTCCCTAACCCGGAGGACGCTAAGCCAATTGTGCGTCGCCCCATGGACCTCCCGGTCTCGGCCGGTTACGACAGAGCCTGGGCGCGAACCCAGAATCTCTGGTGGCACAGCTGGTGCTGCAGTACAGTGCCCTTAACCACTGCGCCACCCGGGAGGCCCTCATATGAAATATTTGCAAATGTATTACAAATAAAAAAACATAAATACCTTTTTTACATAAGTATTCAGACCCTTTGCTATGAGGCTCGAAATTGAGCTCAAGTGCATTGACCATCCTTGAGATGTTTCTACAACTTGATTGGAGTCCACCTGTGGTAAATGCAATTGGACATGATTTAGAAAGGCAACACCTGTCTGTATAAGGTCCCACAGTTGACAGTGCATATCAGAGCAAAAACCAAGCCAGGAGATCGAAATAATTGTCCGTAGGACTCTGAGGCAGGATTGTGTCGAGGCACAGATCTGCGGAAGGGTACCAAAACATTTCTGTAGCATTGAAGGCCCTCAAGAACACAGTGACCTCCATCATTCTTAAATGGAAGAAGATTCTTCATAGAGCTGGACACCTGGCCAATCTGAGTAATCAGGGGAGAAGAGCCTTGGTCAGTGAGATGACCAAGAACCCGTTGCTCACTCTGACAGAGCTCCAGAGTTCCTCTGTGGAGATGATTGTTCTTCTGGAAGGTTCTCCCATCTCTGTAGCACTCTACCAATCAGGCCTTTATGGTGGCCAGAGGGAAGCCACTCCTCAGTAAAAAGCATATGACAGCCGCTTGGAGTTATCCCGCATATGACAGCCAGCTTGGAGTTATCCCTCAACCCCATAGAAAATCTTTGGAGGGAGTTGAAAGTCCGTGTTGCCCAGCAACAGCCACAAAACATCACTGCTCTAGAGGAGATCTGCATAGAGGAATGGGCCAAAATACCAGCAACAGTGTGTGAAAACCTTGTGAAGACTTACAGAAAATGTTTGACCTCTGTCATTGCCAACAAAGTATATATAACAAAGTATTGAGATACTGTTGCTGGTATTTTGGCCCATTCCTCCATGCAGATCTCCCCTAGAACAGTGATGTTTTGGGGCTGTTGCAGGGCAACACGGACTTTCAACTCCCTCCAAAGATTTTCTATGGGGTTGAGATCTGGAGACTGGCTAGGCCACTCCAGGACCTTGAAATGCTTCTTACGAAGCCACTCCTTCGTTGCCCGGGCGGTGTGTTTGGGATCATTGTCATGCTGAAAGACCCAGCCACGTTTCATCTTCAATGCCCTTGCTGATGGAAGGAGGTTTTCACTCAAAATCTCACAATACATGGCCCCATTCATTCTTTCCTTTACACGGATCAGTCGTCCTGGTCCCTTTGCAGAAAAACAGCCCCAAAGCATGATGTTTCCACCCCCATGCTTCACAGTAGGTATGGTGTTCTTTGGATGCAACTCAGCATTCTTTGTCCTCCAAACAGGACGAGTTGAGTTTTTACCAAAAAGTTATATTTTGGTTTCATCTGACCATATGACATTCTCCCAATCTTCTTCTGGATCATCCAAATGCTCTCTAGAAAACTTCAGATGGGCCTGGACATGTACTGGCTTAAGCAGGGGGACACGTCTGGCACTGCAGGATTTGAGTCCCTGGCGGCGTAGTGTGTTACTGATGGCAGGCTTTGTTACTTTGGTCCCAGCTCTCTGCAGGTCATTCACTAGGTGTGGTTCTGGGATTTTTGCTCACCGTTCTTGTGATCATTTTGACCCCACGGGGTGAGATCTTGCGTGGAGCCCCAGATCGAGGGAGATTATCATTGGCCTTGTATGTCTTCCATTTCCTAATAATTGCTCCCACAGTTGATTTCTTCAAACCAAGCTGCTTACCTATTGCAGATTCAGTCTTCCCAGCCAGGTGCAGGTCTACAATTTTGTTTCTGGTGTCCTTTCACAGCTCTTTGGTCTTGGCCATGGTGGAGTTTGGAGTGTGACTGTTTGAGGTTGTGGACAGGTGTCTTTTATACTGATAACAAGTTCAAACAGGTGCCATTAATACAGGTAACGAGTGGAGGACAGAGGAGCCTCTTAAAGAAGAAGTTACAGGTCTGTGAGAGCCAGAAATCTTGCTTGTTTGTAGGTGACTAAATACTTATTTTCCACCATAATTTGCAAATAAATTCATAAAAAATCCTACAATGTGATTTTCTGGATTTTTTTTTTTCATTTCGTCTGTCATAGTTGAAGTGTACCTATGATGAAAATTACAGGCCTCTCATCTTTTTAAGTGTGAGAACTTGCACAATTGGTGGCTGACTAAATACTTTTTTGCCCCACTGTATATCTAGCATGAAACAAGGCAAAATCAGTTATTCAGATTTTAAAGGCAAGATCAGTTATTCAGATTTTAAAATAATAATAAGAGTAGCTAGCAACTCTCCATAGCAATTACCGATTACATTTGTAATATCGGCCTATATACAATTCTATTCACTATTCAAACTCAACTACCAATAAACATGAATCAGAAGGCTGTATGTGATTATGTCATGACTCAACTCAATGTAGACACACTATAACCATACATTTATTCAGATAACGTTACTCTCTAGCCATCGATTTCATTATCAGGGGCACTGTCACACCATCAACTTCACCTGTTGGTCCAGGAATGGGTTGAATAGCTCTAGCTGAGTCCTGCCTCGCTTGGTTGTCAACCTCTGTGACTGTTGTTGCTGCCCGTTCCGCACGTTCGTGCCATGCTGCTGTATGTTGTTCTTCACTGTGCTCTGTCACTGATGCTGCCTGTGGTTGTTCGTCGCTCTTATTTTCTGCCTCTGTTCTGTCATGCTCTCTCGCTGCCTCTGCCTGTTCATTGGCTTGCTCAATGACCTTTGACTGCATCCTCACTAACGTTAACCCTCTACTGCTGCTCCCCTGTCAGCTGCGTCTCCCCTGTACTACCGTTCTTCTTAAAGAAAGAAGAGATATCCGTGGACTTTCTCTTCATTGTCTGCAAATTGACATAGCTACAGCGACTAATCGTAGCTAGTAAGCTAACGCTATACCAGCCCATAACGTCAGCTAGCTAGATGCTAATCAAGTGGTTTGAAAATGGTGGTTTGAAAATCTTTCTAGAAAGCTACGATAACTCTAACTATAGTTAGCTAGCGCTCTCTGCTGTAGAGTAACCTTAAGGCATAAGCTAGCTAGCTAAGCCCCCCCAATAACAAATGTAACTAGCTAACTTAGCTAGACAGCTAACTAACGTAAGCTAGCTAGCTAGGTAATTCGACACCGTCAAAAAGCGAACAGTTTACTACATATATATATATATTTTTACTATAAGTAGTATTGTATGACTTACTCACCCGTTAGCAGTCTGGTGGTCTCAACTCTGCAGGCAGCTGCCAGCTAGGCTAGCTTCCGATGATGCCACCAGAGACACGAGGCAGAGCTCAGCTGCTGCTGTCCATGAGGCAGACTGTCATCTGGCAGTGCACTGTGCAGCAGCAGGCCAGGGGAGGGGTGACGCAGTGACGGACGGCTGGCTAAACATTTATTTTCTTTCACATGAACTATTATGAAAAATATACATTATTGATTTAAATGAATAGTACTAATGTAACATATCAGATAGAAGCATATTATGCATGCTCAGAAGCATTTATGCATTTGCGACTAGCGAGGGGGGGCCAGCAATTGTATCAGGGTGGCCGTGGCCCCCCATGTCCACCCGTTGGCGGCGCCACTGCCTACTGCCTATCCACTAAGCCAGTCAGCCCGAACAACACAGGCATGTATGGTCACGTGATTTATGACATCACACAGGTTTTTTCTTCCCACCTGTTGTGTGAGGGAGGGGTGTGGTACCCTACCTCTTCAGTTGACTGTAGCCAGCAGATTGACCAATTTACTTACAATTGCACTAGGGTCAGACAGGTTTACTGTGTAGATTAAGATACAGAAAAACTGGGATAAAGGGACAATTCAGAGTGCAGCGCAGCAGCGCATTTGTCATCCCTGGATTGAGGTACATTTTCTGAGACATATCTCACGCTGGCACTGCTGGGTCTTAATCTATATAGGATGCCTGTCTGACCCGAGTGCAGCTATAAGCAAGCGCGTCGGATCTGCTGGCTACAGTTGACTTCAAAGTTACACAGACAAAAGGAATACACAAACGCTTGAATCAGCATTCAACACTCTTCGTACATCGCATGCAGATTATTGCTGGAAAGTTTTGTGGAAGTTGTGGAACATGAGTTTCAAGCGGCATTGGTTGAATCTTATGTTTTTATTGGCCTGCGCCGAACTATGTCTGTCTCAGAAAAAGGGTAAGAGAAGGCCTTTTCCCTCTATTTCTCTCATTATTTGTTTTTTTTCTTCGATCAGATAAACGACATTGTGATATTCTTTAATGCCTTGATGGACAATTTGTTGAGTCGGATCCCCTCTATCTGATTCCTGAATTAATACATATATTGTAAAATACACTTGCTTGTTATGTTGTGATGGTATTTGCAATGTCGGTGTGGTTACAGACCTCAAGACTACAATGAGTGATGATGTCATCATCCCACATGTCAATGACACGCTGTACCTCGCAAAATCGACATGACCGCCCGAAGGGTATATTGAAAAGCAGGAGCAATGAGTTAGCCAGCTAAATTTGGTAAACAACCAGAAATAACTATTTGTCTGATTCATAAAGAAAGCTCAAATTAAATATGCGTTTTTGGTTGCTGAGTTAAGGCCAGGGACCACACCATCAAAAGGTAATTCTTTCCCCTTAATCATAAAACAATCAGCGTTTATCAGTTGGATGAAGACAGCCTAAATAGTTTGGTTTCATTTTGTAAAGACACTCCAGGACTTGTGCAGTGCAGATTGTGGATGAATACTTTAGTATTTTACCGACAGAAATATTAATAAAGACGTACATAAAATGCATTTTTGCAGCATTTTTTTTATAAGAAAATGTTATCTAGAATAGAAAATGGACAACATATCAACATTTTTCTCTGGGCAAGCCTGGAGAATATATCGAAGTTTAAGCACACAAAATGTGGTCAAAGCAAATGCTTCTGAAGCAGAGAAAAATTAGTTTGGGTGTGGAAAGAGTCTGACTTTCAGGAAATGGAAGCTACAGACAAGTACACTGAATTTAAATCAAATCAAATGTATTTATATAGCCCTTCGTACATCAGCTGATATCTCAAAGTGCTGTACAGAAACCCAGCCTAAAACCTCAAACAGCAAGCAATGCAGGTGTTGAAGCATGTTGGCTAGGAAAAACTCCCTAGAAAGGCCAAAACCTAGAGAGGAACCAGGCTATGAGTGGTGGCCAGTCCTCTTCTGGCTGTGCCGGGTGGAGATTATAACAGAACATGGCCAAGATGTTCAAATGTTCATAAATGACCAGCATGGTCAAATAATAGGTCTGGGACAGGTAGCACGTCCGGTGAACAGGTCAGGATTCCATAGCCGCAGGCAGAACAGTTGAAACTGGAGTCATCATGCCAGGTAGATTAGATTACCAAACAAGAAATACCTATTTAGACCCAATCACCATCTCTTCAAAATAAGTTATTAAATATGGTCGTATTTGTAGCACTATGAAATGGACATTTAAATTGCGTGTAATTTAATGTAGTGAGTTTTGAAATTATTGATGTAGGTCCATTTTTATAGTGGTTCAACTTCATTAAAATGTTGATGATAGTAATATAAATATACATTTTAGATGTTTTTGAAATATTTATGTTTACATTTGAAAATACTAACATTAATGGACAAAAATACTAACAACCGGTAGATGCAAACATTTTATTTTAGTCTGTGGTGCATGGCGATGGCAATACCCACCCGTAGCACGTACTCCAGCAGGTGTATCTCACTGATCATCCCTAAAGCCAAAACCTAATTTGGCCGCCTTTCCATCCAGTTCTCTGCTGCCTGCGACTGGAACGAATTGCAAAAATCTCTGAAGTTGGAGACTTTTATCTCCCTCACCAACTTTAAACATCTGCTATCTGAGCAGCTAACCGATCGCTGCAGCTGTACATAGTCCATCGGTATATAGCCCACCCAATTTACCTACCTCATCCCCATACAGTTTTTATTTTATTTACTTTTCTGCTATTTTGCACACCAGTATCTCTACCTGCACTTGTTCATCTGATCATTTATCACTCCAGTGTTAATCTGCTAAATTGTAATTATTCAGTCCTATGGCCTATTTATTGCCTACCTCCTCATGCCTTTTGCACACAATGTGTATATATATTATTTTTTTTCTACTATGTTATTGACTTGTTTATTGTTTACTCCATGTGTAACTCTGTGTTGTCTGTCCATACTGCTATGCTTTATCTTGACCAGGTTGCAGTTGCAAATGAGAACTTGTTCTCAACTAGCCTACCTGGTTAAATAAAGGGGGGGGGGGGAAATAAAATAAATGGCCTTAAATAGACCATGCCCATTTTAAGCTTATCCTTCCAAGAAATGTAAAGTTTAGGCTGACTACACCGCTCGCGTCACAAAATACATTTAGAAATCTGTTATTCAATTATTGCTCCCACACTGCTCGCGCGCACCAATGAGCGTCTGCGGTGCCAAGGGCTAAAATAGAAATCAGTCCTATGAGTAGAGGGTAGAGGACCTTGTGCATTTCAGGTAAAATAACAACTCAATGTTTATATCCCAGTACAAATTAGCTAGCAACAGAAAGGTAGCTAAATAGGACAAATTAGCTAGCAAGTGCAAGCTAACTAGCAAAATTGCCATAAATGTTTAATGCTTTTTGATCTGTCCCCAAATGAATATAATTGGTTCAGAGTTTGTTTTGATATTTTAACCTGCGTGTCGTGATCTCGTTGGGTGTGGGGGGACAAAATACATTTATTGACAATGGCGCATGATGGTGCACGCGCGCAGCCGGTTTGGGTTCCGTGTAACACCTTGAACCTGTTTTGTAGTATACCCCTCTGGAATCTTATTAGTTGATTTTTAAAAGTGTTTACTTTTGATATACAGCTGAAGTCGGAAGTTTACATAAACTTAGGTTGGAGTCATTAAAACTAGTTTTTCAACCACTCCACAAATTTCTTGTTAACAAACTATAGTTTTGGAAAGTCGGTTAGGACATCTACTTTGTGCATGACACAAGTCATTTTTCCAACAGTTGTTTACAGACAGATTATTTCACTTATAATTCACTGTATCGCAATTCCAGTGGGTCAGAAGTTTACATACACCAAGTTGACTGTGCCTTTCAACCGCTTTGAAAATTCCTAAACATGATGTCATGGCTTTAGAAGCTTCTGATAGGCTAATTGACATACTTTGAGTCAATTGGAGCTGTACCTGTGGATGTATTTCAAGGCCTACCTTCAAACGCAGTGCCTCTTTGCTTGACATCATGGGACAATCAAAAGAAATCAGCCAAGACCTCAGGAAGAAAATTGTAGACCTCCACAAGTCTGGTTCATACTTGGGCGCAATTTCCAAACGCCTGAAGGTACCACGTTCATCTGTACAAACAATAGTACGCAAGTATAAACACCATGGGATCACACAGCTGTCATACCGCTCAGGAAGGAGACGTGTTCTGTCTCCTAGAGATGAACGTACTTTGGTGCGAAGAGTGCAAATCAATCCCAGAACAACAGCAAAGGACCTTGTGAAGATGCTGGAGGAAACAGGTACAAAAGTATCTATATCCACAGTAAAACGATTCCTATATTGACATAACCTGAAAGGCCGCTCAGCAAGGAAGAAGCCACTGGTCCAAAACCGCCATAAAAAAGCCAGACTACAGTTTGGGGACAAAGATCGTACTTTTTGGAGAAATGTCATCTGGTCTGATGAAACAAAAATAGTTCTGTTTGGCCATAATGACCATCGCTATGTTTGGAGGGAAAAGGGGGAGGCTTGCAAGCCGAAGAACACCATCCCAACCGTGAAGCATGGGGGAGGCAGCATCATGTTGTGGAGTGCTTTGTTGCAGGAGGGACTGGTGCACTTCACAAAATAGATGGCATCATGAGGCATGAGGAAGGAAAATTATGTGGATATATTGAAGCAACATCTCAAGACATCAGTCAGGAAGTTAAAGCTTGGTTGCAAATGGGTCTTCCAAATGGACAATGACCCCAAGCATACTTCCAAAGTTGTAGCAACATGGCTTAAGGACAACAAAGTCAAGGTATTGGAGTGGCCATCAGAAAGCCCATGACCTCAATCCTATAGAACATTTGTGGGCAAAACTTAAAAAGCGTGTGCGAACAAGGAGGCCTACAAACCTGACTCAGTTACACCAGCTCTGTCAAAAGGAATAGGCCAAAATTCAACCAACTTATTGTGGGAAGCTTGTGAAAGGCTACCCAAAACGTTTGACCCAAGTTAAACAATTTAAAGGCAATGCTACCAAATACTAATTGAGTGTATGTAAACTTCTGATCCACTGGGAATGTGGTGAATGAAATAAATCATTCTCTACTATTATTCTGCCATTTCACATTCTTAAAATAAAGTGATGATCGTAACTGACCTAAGACAAGGACTTTTTACTAGAATTAAATGTCAGGAATTGTGAAACTGAGTTCAAATGTATTTGGCTAAGGTGTATGTAAACTTCCGACTTCAACTGTAGTTTGCATAAGAACAGTGGTGATAAAAGTTCTCAATTGTCATACTTGAGTAAAAGGTAGGATACCTTAAAAAATACCAATATTCACAAAGTAAAACGCTACTAGAGTAAAAGTATAAAAGTACATGGTTCTAAATATACTTAAGTACAGTCATGGAAAACCTACAAAATGTTCATAATTGATAATTGCTTATACTAAGCAAACCAGACTGCACAATAAAAACACAACTGGAACTCACAAATAATTTACAAACACAGTATTTAAGTTAAGTGAGTCTGCCAGATCAAAGAGTGTAGGGATGACAACTAGGGTTGCACATTTTGTGGAATATTCAGAGGTGGAAACTTTTTAAGTGGAAATTGATGGGAATTGATGGAAATATATGCAAATTAATACTATATAAATGTAGATGTTTTTTGCATTGGATATATTTACCATATCATCTGGAGACAGAAACAGAAACCTTTTACCTTATCGTAAGTAGACATAAATTGCAAATGGTTAAATCCTTCCAATAGATTTTTTTTATTTTTTATTTAAAAAATATTTACGAATTGAACTTTTAATTAAATTAGTTGAATCTTCACATGGGATGATTTCACTGAACAACAAAAGAAAGGGAATATTGAATGATTAACAATGATCCATCACATCTCCCAAAAATGTTTTCAACATACATCTGTAAAATGATAGTCTAGAAATGAAAGCTTTGGTTGTCTTCCTCTCAGGCTTCCATGTCTTCTCCCTGGTCCTCCTCAATGTTCACCTCTTGAACATCAGACTCTGAGGCCTCATCTTCACTGTCACTTTCCAACCTTGTTGAGGGTGGCTCATTGTCAGGCTCAAAAAGCCAAAAATTTGCCTGGTTGGCCACCAATTTTTCAACCCTTGGATTGGTCAGCCTGTTGCGTGCTTTGATATGTGTCTTCCCAAACAGGGACCAGTTGCGCTCTGAGGCGGCTGATGTTGGTTGGATTTGGAGGATGATGGAAGCAACAGGGGAAAGAGCCTCAGATCAATAAAGTCCCTTTCACCAGGTGGCTGATGAGATATGTTGGCATGACTGCTATATTGCATCTCCATCCCAAAGCCCTTGCTTGGAAGTGTACTACGCCAGACTGCCAAGAACTTTGCCCTTATCGAGGCCAAGGTGATGAGACACGGTAGTGATGACACCGTAGGCCTTGTTGATCTCTGCACCAGAGATCTCATGCTCTTGCCAGCATACTTGGGGTCCAACATGTACGCTGCGGCGTGTATGGGCTTCAGGCAGATGTCTTCACGCTATTTGATGTATTTCAGAACTGTGGTTTCCTCTGCTTGGAGCAACAGTGAAGTGGGCAGGGCAGTACGGATTTCTTCTCTTACATCTGCAAGCAGTCTGAACATCAGACAGGATGGCATTTTTATTTTATCTTTATTTAACTAGTCAAGTCAGTTAAGAACGTTCTTATTTACAATGACGGCCTAGGAACAGTGGGTTTATTGCCTTGTTCAGGGGCAGAACAACAGATTTTTACCTTGTCGGCTCGGGGATTCGATCTAGCAACCTTCCGGTTACTAGTCCAACGCCCTAACCACTAGGCTACCTTCCGCATTGTCTCCCTCAAACCGTGCAAAGGCGACTGCTATAGGTTTCAGGAGCTTCAGGCTTGCTTCCCAAAATACATCATCCAGTAGGATCCTCTTGATGGGGCTGTCCATATTGGCAGACTGTGGTATGGCTATTTTTGGGATGGACACCTTCCCCTCCAGTAGACTGTCAAACATGATGACAACACCACCCCAATGGGTGTTGCTGGACAATTTCAATGCGGTGCTCTTATTCTTTTCACTTTGCTTGGTGAGATTGCTGCTATAACTTGATGACCTTTCACATACCTAGCCATTTCTTTGGCTCTCTTGTAGATTGTATCCATTGTTTTCAGTGCCATGATGTCCTTGAGGAGCAGATTCAATGCATGAGCAGCACAGCCAATGGGTGTGATGTGAGGGTAGGACTCCTCCACTTTAGACCAAGCAGCCTTCATGTTCGCAGCATTGTCTGTCACCAGTGCAAATACCTTCTGTGGTCCAAGGTCATTGATGACGGCATCAGCTCATCTGCAATGTAGAGACCAGTGTGTCTGTTGTCCCTTGTCTGTGCTCTTGAATACGGGTTGAGATGATGTAGTTAATTATCCCTTGCCCACAAACATTCGACCACCCACCAGAGATGATTGTAATACAGTCTGCTTTCTCTATGATTTGCTTGACCTTCACTTGAAATCTGTTGAACTCTGCATCCAGCAAATGAGTAGATAAAGCATGTCTGGTTGGAGGGGTGTATGCTGGGCGAAGAACATTCAGAATTCTCTTCCAATACACATTGCCTGTGAGCATCAGAGGTGAACCAGTTGCATACACAGCTCGAGCAAGACATTCATCAGCATTTCTCTGACCACATTCCTCCATTGAGTCAAAAAAACCTTCTAATTCCAGGAGGACCATGAGCTGTTGCTATCGTTAAGGTGTTTGATTCATCATTTTCACCTCAAATAGAAGTAGAGGGACTTTTGTCAGAGGTTGCTTGTTGTGAGCGCTAAGGGAACTTTATGCACTTGTCCAGATGATTCTTCATCTTTGTTACGTTCTTCACATATGATTTGGAACAGTGTTGGCAAATGTACGCAGCTTTTCCTTCTACATTAGCTGCAGTGAACGGTCTTCACACATCAGATAGTGCCCATGGCATTTTCCTGTACAGATTAGGTTAAAAAAACATGTACAGATAAATAGTTAAGCAGTTAGATTAAACAACTCATTTGTAAGACTTTTAAAAAAAAAATGAAACATATATGGAAACAGGTGAATTATCCCTTCTCAGTTAGCAGGCTCAAGCAAGCTAAAACCCACATGGTAGCAAATACTAACTAGCAGAAGTTGTTAAGAAGTTAAAAATGATTTAAACACACTTTGCTGTAGGCTACTATTTACTAGTTAACAGAAAATCATCTATGTCATATAAAATATATTCACCCCACCCAGTATTGTAATCAAAACTTACCAGAAAGCATGTAGTCCTTGGCTCAGACAGTGTAGTAGTGTGGGCTCAATAGCATCTCATAAGTGTGAAAGATCTTGAGAATCAGCTGTACATGTGATGGAAGAATGCACTGTGTGTGCAAAGGGTTGCAATTCCATTGAATTGGGGATAGTTTAACCAAAATATGCCACAAGACCTAGAATTGCCTTATGTGTACCCCACAAAAAAAGGTTCACTGTTAGCTTATAACTTTTGTCATGAACTTTAAGCAGAATTTCCCAAATTCCAGGGCTTAACTTACAATGGAACATTTCTGGGAAATATTCCGGAAAGTTTTCGAAAAGTTTCCGACCCTTTGCAACCTTAATAAAGTATTAGATTTGATAGGTTAGATTTTCCTGCCTCAGCAAGAATAATGTAACGACTACTTTTTGGTGTCAGGGGAAATTCATGGGAGTAATAAAGTACATATTGTCTTTAGGAACGTAGTGAAGTAAAAGTTGTCAAATATAAGTAGTTAAGTACAGATACCCCCCCCCCCAAAAAAGGTACTTTACAACACTGCATAAGAACAATTAGAAAAGTAATAATTTAAGTATGCAATAAATCTCAAATGGCTATTGTATTCAAATGGCATACATTGTAACCTAATTTTTGGAATTCCTTAAACACCCCTATTTATTTTAATCTTGTTTCTCTCTTTTCTCAGAGCGGTTTAATGCTGGCGTTGAAGACCGAGGCTTCACGGGGGATGAGACAGCGGCGGGGGTGCAGGTCTCCCTGGAGGCCTGCATGGTTCTGGACAGTCATCTGACCACTGTGTTCTTCCCCATTGTCTACATAGTGGTGTTTGCTGTGGGGCTGCCCACCAACGCCATGGCCATCTGGGTCTTCCTGTTCAGGACCAAGAAGAAGCACCCTGCCGCCATCTACATGGCCAACCTGGCTCTGTCTGACCTGCTCTTTGTCATCTGGACACCTCTGAAGATCGCCTACCACATCAATGGTAACGACTGGATCTATGGAGAGAGGCTGTGTAAAGTCCTGGTGGGCTTCTTCTATGGGAACATGTACTGCTCCATCCTCTTCATCACCTGTATCAGTGTCCAGCGCTACTGGGCCATTGTTTACCCCCTCTCCCAGGATTGTAGGAACAACCATGTAGCCATCGGTGTCTCGGTCGCAATCTGGGTGGGGGTCTGGCTGCTGACCACCCCTCTCTACCTCTACGACCAGACAGTCAAGGTGACCAACCTCAACATCATCACCTGCCACGACGTCACCCGGCCAAGCCAGAATAGCATGGCTGCTGGCTTCTTCCTGACCATGGGAACCCTGGGATTTGTAGTTCCCACCGTGTTGTGCGTGGTGGTTAACGTTCTGATGCTCAAGTCCCTGAGGAACTCAATGACGGACGCCAGCATCACCAAGAATCGGCGCAAGGCTGTGGTGCTCATCATTACTGTGCTGATCATTTTCCTGGTCTGTTTCACCCCCAGTAACATCATGATGCTGGTGACCTACTCTCTCCTGCTGGCTCAAGTAGTACACAATGACTACGGCTTCTACATCACCACCCTGTGTCTGGCCAGCCTCAACAGCTGTGTGGATCCATTCATCTACTACTTCATCTCAGAGGAGTTCAGGGAGCAAGTAAAGAACACGCTGAGGTGCCGGAGCCAGAGGGCATGATGAGGATCTCGTTCACTGCTCTGAAGTACTTCAAGATGAGTAACACCATCCAGGTTTGGGGTCAATTCAGTAAGTACTGATTAGGAAAATGTGGAATTGGATTGGTTGATTTGGTTTACTTTCTGAATTGTCTGGCATTAGAATGGAATTGACCCCAATTGGTACCTGCACCTCAGACTCAGGGAACACACAGAGCAGCTATATTTAGGGGGGTTCTCATGTGGAGATCAAAGTTGGCTGTACTGATGTTTTAATGAACTGGACAGGTTAAAGGGAATACTGGGTTGGTCTCAAATACTAGGTGTCTTTCACCTAACATTTTGTTTTCATCATCATCAATGGAGAGTGAGATGAGATGCAACCCCAGACAACTTCATATTATGTGCTTGTTATATTGCCTCTCCCCTCATACAATTTTAGTGCAGATTTAGTTGGTTTTATCTAGAAAACAAAATCAGAAAGAGTGTGTTACTGATCCATCCTCCACATTTAGACAGTCAAAGATGTCCATTATGTTTGTTCCAGCACTGAGCTCTCTGAAACTGTTAACTTAGTTCTTAGTGCCCAGCACTGACCCTTCACTTCTGGCAACAGGTATTGTTGTTTATCAAGTGAGCCATACATGACCTACTGTACAATGCCTAGTGAAAGTCTATACACCACTTGCATAGTGTCATGATGTGGCCCTTTCTGGGTATAGGTTGTGGCATCCCCCTCTCTCTTTCACACTCTCCTACACCCAGCTTCTGTTATCGCAGGCCATAAATTCATGGAGGAGTTTCCCTCCCCCTGGCCATGCAGAAAGAGAGACGCAGAGAGAACAAAGGATTTTACATGGCGAACTCCTAAATCCACAAAATGGGATTTTGAAACAAAATGTCCACTCGTGGGAATGGTCTGTGGACACTTAAGTGACGGGTATGACAAGAGCGTTTTCTTTGGTGACCTCTGAGAGGACAGGAAACACACACAACTATATCTCTGAATGTGTATGAATGAGTAAAGCAGAAACTATTTGTGAAATGATGTAATGTGATGTTAAACCTTTTAATGTGAGAGAATTGAATTCCCTTTAAAGTTGAATTAAGTCATTGGCCTGCCCCCGTGAGCACAGACATGATCTGGCATCATAGAACCACCTTTTCTATTGTTACGAATAAACCCCCCTCCTGACGAAATCCTCTTCATGCCACAAAAACATCAGTGTCAGTTCACGTTGCAATGGATGTTGAATTCCTAACCATACCCGGTGGAGCATTGGCCACACGGGTGGAAATGGTTCAACTCTGAGACTATCGATCCCGACAGAATAAGAGCAAATCTTAGATACTAATTACTAGTCTGCAGACAGAAATTATGTAAACCTGGGATTGTGAATACCGATACCTGCCGAAACATCTATCTATGAGAACATTTCGGAATGGTACTCTGAAATATCCATTATAACCACAAAAGACTTTGATCTTCAGGGAAGCAGAGAGAGGAAGACTCGGATGAACTGACTCCGCAGATGGACTGGATTCCAACAGAAATCACGACACTGAGAGTAAATGTATATTGATTGCGATTATTCACGAATGAGTGAGCATTGATGTGCAAAGGATTTTCAATTCATATAATTATCAACTGTGTAGTGATTCCTTTTGTCTTTTCCACATCTTTCTCAGTCCACACCCACTTCCCTTTGTCCACCAAGCTGTCATATCGGCTTAGCCCACTAGGGAATCTTCCCTATCATTTCCTTGTAACCATATCTACTGTTTGTTTGTTTATGCATTTATGTGATTAGTTAGTTAGTTTGTTAATAAATAAATGATTAAGCCAATTGGTGTATGGATGATTCATAGTAAAGGTTGGGTTTGTGCAGGTAACCAACAATTTACGACGTTTGGAATGAGATTAACGGGAGGTAAATAATAATTAATTAATTAGAAGACTAACTGATCAGATATTAAAATATCTGAAGTTATATTAGAACAATTCTAACTTTGTAATCTGAATATTTTCCTTGGTGCCCTGACTTCCTAGTTATTTACATTTACATGATTAGTTTAATCATGTAATAATTACAGAAAATGTATTTGATAGAATAAGTCTTCACTTTTAATGATGCCAAAGACACAACAGTTATGACATTTTTCTGAAATTAAAGTAAATCAAAAAAGACAATTTATATTATTTCGTACAGATCTACACAACCTGCTCCACATTTTCAAAGTGAAATAAAAAGTATAGAATTATTTTTAAGTTAATAAAAATGATGTATTGATTGTATATGTCTTGATAGCCCTGAGTTAATACTTGGTGGAAGCATCTTTGGCAGCAATTACATCTTTAAATAATTTGGAGTAAGATTCTACCGACTCTGCACAACTCTTAGGGCAACATGATATCTGTTTGTTTTTGTCAAAATTGCTCTACCTCTATACAGTGGGGCAAAAAAAGTATTTAGTCAGCCACCAATTGTGCAAGTTCTCCCACTTAAAAAGATGAGAGGCCTGTAATTTTCATCATAGGTACACTTCAACTATGACAGACAAAATGAGAAAAAAAATCCAGGAAATCACATTGTATGATTGTTAATGAATTTATTTTCAAATTATGGTGGAAAATAAGTATTTGGTCATCTACAAACAAGCAAGATTTCTGGCTCTCAAAGACCTGTAACTTCTTTAAGAGGCTCCTCTGTCCTCCACTCGTTACCTGTATTAATGGCACCTGTTTGAACTTGTTATCAGTATAAAAGACACCTGTCCACAACCTGAAACAGTCACACTCCAAACTCCACTATGGCCAAGACCAAAGAGCTGTGAAAGGACACCAGAAACAAAATTGTAGACCTGCACCAGGCTGGGAAGACTGAATCTGCAATAGGTAAGCAGCTTGGTTTGAATAAATCAACTGTGGGAGCAATTATTAGGAAATGGAAGACATACAAGACCACTGATAATCTCCCTCGATCTGGGGCTCCATGCAAGATCTCACCCCGTGGAGTCAAAATGATCACAAGAACGGTGAGCAAAAATCCCAGAACCACATGGGGGGACCTAGTGAATGACCTGCAGAGAGCTGGGACCACGAGTAACAAAGCCTACCATCAGTAACACACTGCGCCGCCAGGGACTCAAATCCTGCAGTGTCAGACGTGTCCCCCTGCTTAAGCCAGTACATGTCCAGGCTCGTCTGAAGTTTGCTAGAGAGCATTTGGATGATCCAGAAGAAGATTGGGAGAATGTCATAACTCAACTCGTTGTGTTTGGAGGACAAAGAATGCTGAGTTGCATCCAAAGAACACCATACCTACTGTGAAGCATGGAGGTGGAAACATCATGCTTTGGGGCTGTTTTTCTGCAAATTGACCAGGACGACTGATCCGTGTAAAGGAAAGAATGAATGGGGCCATGTATCGTGAGATTTTGAGTGAAAACCTCCTTCTATCAGCAAGGGCATTGAAGATGAAATGTTGCTGGGTCTTTCAGCATGACAATGATCCCAAACACACCGCCCGTGCAACGAAGGAGTGGCTTCGTAAGAAGCATTTCAAGGTCCTGGAGTGGCCTAGCCAGTCTCCAGATCTCAACCCCATAGAACATCTTTGGAGGGAGTTGAAAGTCCGTGTTGCCCAGCAACAGCCCCAAAACATCACTGCTCTAGAGGAGATGTGCATGGAGGAATGCGCCAAAATACCAGCAACAGTGTGTGAAAAACTTCTGAAGACTTACAGAAAACGTTTGACCTCTGTCATTGCCAACAAAGGGTATATAACAAAGTATTGAGATACACTTTTGTTATTGACCAAATACTTATTTTCCACCATAATTTGCAAATACATTCATTAAAAATCCTACAATGTGATTTTCTGGATTTTTTTTCCTAATTTTGTCTGTCATAGTTGAAGTGTACCTATGATGAAAATTACAGGCCTCTCTCATCTTTTTAAGTGGGAGAACTTGCACAATTGGTGGCTGACTAAATACTTTTTTGCCCCACTGTACATTTGGTTGGGATTCATTGATGGACAGCAATATGTAAACCGGATTTTTTCAACTTTTTACCTGGGCTTTGCTCCTTTCATATTTATTTCGATCCCGACAAACTCCCCATTCTCTGCCATTGACAAACATACTCATGACATGATGTTGACATTACTTCAGAATACATGAAGTGCAGGCATACATGAAATGTTGAATCATCTATATCCCCCTATAAGATCCACATTGAAATAACCCAGACAAATCGCAGTTATCTTTGGATAAGACCAAACAGGTTAGAGCCTTGTAAATTCACAGACACTCAAAACCATGTCGTGACAGAGAGAGAGAGTGAGGTTACACTGGTAACCTGATTCCATCAATTTCTTGTTTTTCGGGTGCGTTCTTCTGTTTATGTTAAAGAGAAAGAAGGCATCGGCATCAGGGTAAGTTAACTACCATCTTGACCTTGGGAGGAGAAGACAATTCATAGACACAGATCATTTATACTGTACAAAGTTCAAGGACAATGGCCTCATCTCAAATACTTTCCTGCTTTTTGTTGTTCAGTTGCGAGTGTGCAGCCAATACAATGGGTAAGATTGACCTTTTATAATTGATCTCATGCCTTTGTCAGTAGCCTACTTGTAGACATTGTATTATCTTGAGTTAGCGTACTTGTACTGGGGTAAATCCATTTGAATTCAATCACTTTTTGACAGCATCCCTTTTGATTTAAACATGACTTTCCATATATATTTGCTCATGGAAGAAGTGGTCAGGAAGTGACTTTTTGGACCTGAATGCCAAAACATTCAGGAGATAAAGTATTTATATACACTAGCATTGCTTTCAATTGGGTTACACAAAAACAGTCCTTGGGAAGCCAAAAGTTCAATACAATTCCATTTCAACTTACTGTGCTGGTAGGCAGGAAGGTTGGTCATTATGATGGGTGGAATTTGAGATAAAATATCTAAAGGATGGTATTATTAAACAGATTTTCAAACGTGGGTCTATTGTAGTTGTACTTGTTCTCTGCTTACTTCATGTCAAAATAAAGGTTATTCCTTTTTTGTACACATGTGGTGCACGTGCAGGACTTTGATTTTTGACCTGAGGTAAGCCTACTTCACATCAGCAGAGGTTTTTGTGTTGTGATGGCACTCAGTTCAGACCAACATGCTCTTGAATACAGGGCGGGTGTCATTTCAATCATAGAAATAACATTAATAGAATGAACCTATACCTTCAGACCACAGCAATTTAGCTGGTATGCCATTGAACTTAAATTGATTATTACTAATTACTATGACAAAGATGGCTGCTGGTCCACACACTGTCGAATGTCAACTTAAATGGTAATGTCTAATCTATTATCTATATTTCTATTATTTCAATAGGTTTCTTATGGAGGATTGTCAGTATAATTTAAAACAACAGATATTCCCATTCAATTCAACATTCTCTGATGTGTGGACCTCCAACCATCTTTGAAATTTGAAACTTACATTTTATTCCCATTTTAGTACATTTATTAGCCAAAACATAACACCCACCCTGTATTCAAGCATGTCGCGTTTCAACCGATGGCGGACACAACCCAAAAACTGTTTAAATGGTTTGACAACCCTGTTTGTAAGCTTTTAAAAATCAAATCAAATTTTATTGGTCACATACACATGGTTAGCAGATGTTAATGTGAGTGCAGCGAAATGCTTGTGCTTCTAGTTCCGACAGCGCAGTAATATCTAACAAGTAATTTATCAATTTCACAACAACAACTTATACACACAAGTGTAAAGGAATGAATAATAATATGTACATATAAATATATGGATGAGCGATGGCCGTGCGGCATAGGCAGGATGCAGTAGATGGTATAGAGTACAGTATATACATATGAGATGAGTAATGTAGGGTATGTAAACATTATATTAAGTGGCATTGTTTAAAGTGACTAGTGATACATTTATGACATCCAATTTTTTATTATTAAAGTGGCTAGAGATTTGAGTCAGTATGTTGGCAGCAGCCACTCAATGTTAGTGATGGCTGTTTAACAGTCTGATGGCTTGAGATAGAAGCTGTTTTTCAGTCTCTCGGTCCCAGCTTTGATGCACCTGTACGGACCTCGCCTTCTAGATGATAGCGGGGTGAACAGGCAGTGGCTCGGGTGGTTGTTGTCCTTGATGATCTTTATGGCCTTCCTGTGACATCGGGTGGTGTAGGTGTCCTGGAGAGCAGGTAGTTTGTCCATGGTGATGTGTTGTGCAGACCTCCCTACCCTCTGGAGAGCCTTGCGGTGGTGAAGCAGTTGCCATACCAGGCGGTGATACAGCACGACAGGATGCTCTCGATTGTGCACCTGTACAAGTTTGTGATTGTTTTCGGTGACAAGCCAAATTTCTTCAGCCTCCTGAGGTTAAAGAGGCACAGTTGCGCCTTCTTCACCACGCTGTCTGTGTGGGTGGACCATTTCAGTTTGTCCGTGATGTGTACGCCGAGGAACATAAAACTTTCACCTTCTCCGCTACTGTCCCGACAATGTGGCTAGGGGGGTGTTCCCTCTACTGTTTCCTGAAGTCCACGATCATCTACTTTGTTTTGACATTGAGTGTGAGGTTATTTTCCTGACACCACACTCCGAGGGCCCTCGCCGTCTTGTCGTTGTTGGTAATCAAGCCTACCACTGTACAGTAGTGTCGTCTGCAAACTTGATGATTGAGTTGGAGGCGTGCATGGCCACGCAGTCATGGGTGTACAGGGAGTACAGGAGAGAGCTGAGAACGCACCCTTATAGGGCCCCAGTGCTGAGGACCAGGGGGGTGAAGATGTTGTTTCCTACCCTCACCACCTGGGGGCGGCTTGTCAGAAAGTCCAGGACCTAGTTGTACAGGGTGGGGTCGAAATCCAGGGTCTCAAGCTTAATGACGAGTTTGGTGGGTACTATGGTGTTAAATGCTGAGCTGTAATCGATGAACAGCAATCTTACATAGGTATTCCACTTGTCCAGATGGGTTAGGGTAGTATGATTGCAATTGCGTTGTCTGTGGACCTATTGGAGCAGTAAGCAAATTGGAGTGGGTCTAGGGTGTCAGGGAGAGTGGAGGTGATATGATCCTTGACTAGTCTCTCAAAGCACTTCATGATGACGGAAGTGAGTGCTACAGGGCGATAGTCGTTTAGCTCAGTTACCTTCGCTTTCTTGGGACAGGAACAATGGTGGCCCTCTTGAAGCATGTGGGAACAGCAGACTGGGATAGGGATTGATTGAATATGTCCATAAACACACCAGCCAGCTGGTCTGCTCATGCTCTGAGGACTCGGCTAGGGATGCCGTCTGGTCCGGCAGCCTTGCGAGTGTTAACACGTTTAAATGTTTTACTCATGTTGACCACGGTGAAGGAGAGCCCGCAGGTTTTGGTAGTGGGCCGTGTCAGTGGCACTGTATTGTCCTCAAAGCGGGCAAAGAAGTTGTTTAATTTGTCTCGGAGCAAGACGTCGGTGTCCGCGATGGGGCTGGTTTGCTTTTTGTAATCCGTGATTGACTGTAGACACTGCCACATACATCTCGTGTATGAGCCATTTAATTGCGACTCTACTTTGTCTCTATACTGACGCTTAGCTTGTTTGATTCCCTTGCGGAGGGAAACCTACACTGTTTGTATTCGGGCATGTTTCCGGTCGCCTTGCCATGATTAAAAGCAGTGGTTCAAGCTTTCAGTTTTGTGCAAATGCTGCCATCAATCCACGGTTTCTGGTTGGGGAAGGTTTTAATAGTCATCGTGGGTACAACATCACCAATGCACTTGCTAATAAACTCTCTCACCGAATCAGCGTATACATCAATATTATTGTCTGAGGCTATACGGAACATATCCAGGCCACGTGATCGAAGCAATCTTGAAGCGTGGAATACGATTGGTCGGACCAGCGTTGAACAGACCTCAGCACGGGCGTTTCCTGTTTTAGTTTCTGTCTATAGGCTGGGAGCAAGTTATCTTTATCTTTTCCAGTGATTTCACATTGTATGTCTCATGGTATGGCTGGGTATGGTTATGCAAAAAAAAAAGTGTAATTGTGCACCTTTATCTGTTAAATATTTTGGGGTGCTGTCAAAAAGTGATTGAATTCACATCGATTTACCAACCGGTGACTCACATCAATGACTCTGTCTCATTATTTAACATAAAAACAAGTATTGTGCACCTATTTATTGTAGGTGTCAATGTTCTTTCACCTATTTATTGTAGGTGTCAATGTTCTTTCACCTGACTGGAATATGTATTTTGTGTGTTTTTAGAATGAGTACCCTAGATAGAACATGACCCTGTTTGTGATAATCAGACCAATGAATAAGAGGGAAATTAAAGTTAATAGCCTCATAACTCAACTATATTTGTATCATATTTATTTTTCTCATGTCATTTTTAACAATGCAATTTGTGTTACATGTTTAAACTCAAAAGAACATTGCTCAAGGTGAATATGTTGAATGTTATCAACCATTTTTTATAGTAGCTTATTGTATGTTGAGTATCACCAACACACTATCCAATATTACAGATCTTTATCACTGATGTTTCTCTCCTGTTTCTTATCACAGGTATAGGACGTGGGTTCATCGGGGTGGTCGACCCTCAAGATGCCGACCACGTTACGGTGGACAAGGCAACCGCGGAAACACTGCGGAGCAGTCTGACCACGGTGTTCCTCCCCATCATCTAGATAGTGGTGTTTGCTGTGGGGCTGTCCACCAACGCCATGGCCATCTGGGTCTTCCTGTTCAGGACCAAGAAGAAGCACCCTGCCACCATCAACATGGCCAACCTGGCTCTGTCTGACCTGCTCTTTGTCATCTGGACACCTCTGAAGATCGCCTACCACTTCAACGGTAACGACTGGATCTATGGAGAGAGGCTGTGTAAAGTCCTGGTGGGCTTCTTCTATGGGAACATGTACTGCTCCATCCTCTTCATCTCCTGTCTGAGTATTCAGTGCTACTGGGTGGTGGCCCATCCTCTGTCCCACCAAAAGAAGAACAACAAAATGGCCATCGCTGTCTCCGTCTCTATTTGGGCCTTCATCTGGCTCACCACCACCCCTCGTACCTCTACAACCACACGGCCAAGCTCAAGGACCTCAACATCACCCCGGGAAGAACCATCAGAAAGCCATGGTGCTGATTGTGACGGTGCTGGTCACTTCCTGGTGTGTTTTGTCCCCAGTAACATCATGCGAGTCATCCACTAGACCCTCCTCAAGGACGGGGTGATCAACAACGGCTATGGCTTCTACATCACCACCCTGTGTCTGGCCAGCCTCAACTGATGTCTGGATCCCTTCATCTATTACTTTGTGTCTGAGGACTTCAGGGACCATGTGAAGAACACACTGCTGTGTAGAAGCAGCAGGACGGTGGAGAGGATGAGGGTCTCCTTCAGCTCCATGAAGTACTCCAAGAAGAGCAAGGCCTATGTGTCTGAGTCAGAGAATACACAGAGCAGTACCTGCTAATAGTGCATGGGAGCCATTCGGACGTCTAGGCAAAGACACTGGGAGAGGCTCATTGAAAATACAATTTCTCAGTATGTTTGTGGACTGATGCACTGAATGTACCTTATGAAATAAAGATACTAGAGTGATCTGTCCTGTAACAGTTGGGATATAGACAGCAATGACAAGAAATGGAATACGGTTGTGTGTGACTGTTGTGTCCTCTATGAGACAGAGACACACAACCTGACCTCTCACCAGGACACAAGGATATCGAATTCTGAAGAAAATATGTAGTCACATCACACTAAACAACCCACACAAGAGGAACTATATTTCTCATCTGTGTAACAAAGTGTCAAGGGGAGCTTTAGTATGTTTTAAGTTAGGCCTGGACACTGTTGAGCTCCAGACCAGTGAAAATGGAGGACTATATCCTGGACTTCTTTTGTGATTTTCATAGACATATCTCTCACGGATGAAATGAATACATTTTGCTTTCATCACAGTTCTTGACAGGCTGTTAAAGGGCTAATGCGTAAAGATCTAGTTAGATATTCTACATTTAAAGAGGTGCATTTTGGACAAGATGTTGCCAAGCACATGGTCAACATGTTTTATGAAATCCCAAAATATAGATGTACATTGTGCCTTACAGTGCTAGTGTAAATGAACTAAAATGTCATGCCTTCAGGTGGAAAGTATTGAGCATCATGATTTCATTTTTCTTACCTTTATTTAACTGGGCAAGTCAGTTAAGAACAAATTCTTATTTTCAATGATAGCCTAAGAACAGTGATTTAACTGCCTTGCTCAGGGTCAGAACAACAGATGTTTACCTTGTCAGCTCAGGGATTTGATCTTGCAACCTTTTGGTTACTAGTTGAACGCTCTAACCACTAGGCTACCTGACGCCCCAATGATGATGAGTGACATATTTTAGAAGGGCGGTGTTGGGGTAAACTGGCTTTAAGTCTATGGTCTACATATCTTCACTGGTATATGCCTTTATATAATTACCTGTGTGAGATTATATAGGGCAGTAGGCTGTACACATTAACACGGCTCCTTTTTTACTATAGTGTCATTATGTTTTAAGCTCATGTGAATTTTTGAAGCCATGAAAAGTTTTTTGTTTTAAGTTTCTTAAATAAATGTATGCAATATGATAAGCTAATGGTGTTTGATTCTATAGTTGTTATTGTTCTCTAATGTGTAACTTTGTTTCTGTTGCGTAAGCCTTATTAATATTCCAATGCCCTGGTGCTCATAGCAATGGATGGACTGAGTCATCTCACATGCCTGGTGGGAGATGATATTACAAGAGTCATTGTCCGGGATTATGAAGAGCCATTGTCTGTGATTATGGTGATTAAGGAATTCATGTAATATTTCACAATACCTTTCAGTGTGATAATCTGAAGACTGATTTTTCAGTTTCTCACCTCTTAAGAAGACTCTCCCTCTCTGTTTCAGTCAGCTAAGGTAGGCTAGGCTGAGAAATGTTTTAGAGCAATATTGAACTGCTGTGTTTCTGTTTCCATGGTGTCAGTGATTCCCACAGATAACTGGTCTCTGTGTACTGGAGGGCAGGCAGGAACAACCTCTGATTACTATGCTGTGATTTACACCTATCTTCCCCTTAATAGGTTTGGACACACCTACTCATTCAGGGTTTATCTTTATTTTTTACTATTTTCTACATTGTAGAATAATAGTAAAGACATCAAAACTAGAAAATAACACTTATAGAATCATGTAGTATCCAAAAAAGTATATTTTAGTAGCCACCCTCTGCCTTGATGACAGCTTTGCACACTCTTGGCATTCTCTCAACCATCTTCACCTGGAATGCTTTTCCAACCGCCTTGAAGGAGTTCCCACATATGCTGAGCACTTGTTGGCTGCTTTTCCTTCACTGTGGTCCTACTCATCCCAAACCATGTCAATTGGGTTGAGGTTGGGTGATTGTGGATGCCAGGTCATCTGATGCAGCACTCCATCACTCTCATTCTTGGTCAAATAGCCCTTACCCAGCCTGGTCATTGTCCTGTTGAAAAACACATGATAGTCCTATTAAGCACAAATCAGATGGGATGGCGTATCGCTGCAGAATGCTGTGGTAACCATGCATTGAATTCTAATAAATCACTGACAGTGTCACCAGCAAAGCACCCCCACACCATAACACCATTCCCACGCTTCACGGTGGGAATCACACATGTGGAGATCATCCATTCAATTACTCTGCCTCTCACAAAGACAAAAGTGGTTGGAACCATAAATCTCAAATTTGGACAGATTTCCACCGGTTTAATGTCCATTGCTCGTGTTTTTTGGCCCAAGCAAGTCTCTTGTTCTTATTGGTCCTTTAGTAGTGGTTTCTGTCTGTTACTTGAACTCTGTGAAGCATTTATTTGGGCTGCAATTTCTGAGGCTGGTAACTATGATGAACTTATTCTCTTTAGCAGAGGTAACTCTGGGTCTTCATTTCCTGGGGTGGTCCTCATGAGAGCCAGATTCATCATAGCTCTTTTTTGCAACTGCATTTGAAAAAACGTTTAAAAAAGTAATGTCTTAAAGTAATGATTGACTGTCGTATCTCTTTGCTAATTTGATCTGTTCTTGCCATAATATGAACTTGGTCTTTTACCAAATATGGCTGTCTTCTGTATACCACCCCTACCTTGTCACATTACAACTGATTGGCTCAAACACATTAAGAAGGAAAGAAATTCCACAAATTAACTTTTAACAAGGCACACCTGTTAATTGAAATGCATTCCAGGTGACTACCTCATGAAGCTGGTTGAGAGAATGCCAAGAGTGTGCAAAGCTGTCATCAAGGCAAAGGGTGGCTACTTTGAAGAATATAACTTAATTTTGATTTGTTTAACACTTTTTTGGTTACTACATGATTCCAAGTGTGTTATTTCATAGTTTTGATGTCTTCACTATTATTCTACAATATAGAAAATAGTAAAAATATAGAAAATCCCTGGAATGAGTAGGTGTGTCCAAACCTGACTGGTACTGTATATATTGATTCTTGAAGAATATAACCTCATGAGCTTATTAGTTCAACTGTCAAACTCCATGGGAACTCAAAATATAAGCTTGTTTTTCTCCAATGTTTGTAATTATTGTAAATGTTAACAAACACTGTATAGCTTCATTACATGGTTAAAACAATAAAGTTGATATCATGGATGGTGAGTCCTTGCATCCATAGCTCTGTCTAACTTCTTTGAGATCGGTGTCCCTTCCACAGGATGGTTGAGCTAACGTAGGCTAATGCAATTAGCGTGAGGTTGTTTGTAACAAGACCATTTCCCAGGACATCGACATATCTGATATTGGCATTCTTGTTAATCTAACTGCACTGTCCAATTTACAGTAGCTATTACAGTGAAAGAATACCATGCTATTGTTTGAGGAGAGTGCACATTGCTGAAGATAAAAAGTTATTAATAAACAAATGATGCATATTTGGGCAGTCTTGATATAACATTTTGAACAGAAATGCAATGGTTCATTGGATCCGTCTAAAACTTTGCACCTACACTGCTGTCATCTAGTAGCCAAAATGTATATTGCACCTGGGCTGGAATAACACATTATGGCCTTTCTCTTGCATTTCAAAGATGATGGTAAAAAAAAATACAAAAGAACGGTTGTTTTTTTCTTTGTAGTATCTTTCAACAGATCAATTTTGTGTTATTCTCCTACATTCCTTTCACATTTCCACAAACTTCAAAGTGTTTCCTTTCAAATGGTACCAAGAATATCCTTGCTTCAGGGCCTGAGCTACAGGCAGTTAGATTTGGGTAAAAATTTCAGGCAAAAATTGATAAAAAGGGGCTGATCCTTAAGAGTTCATCTGAGAGTGGTTACATTTTCCAGGCCCATCCCTCAGCTTTTTACCTAAACAGAGCCAGGACAACCGTTTTGTTATTGTTTCATCTGTGGATTTACCCTTTAAACAGCTGCATATTATCAAGATATCAAAGTGTTACCAACAAAAAGGTCAACAATAGACCTATAGCAAATGCAGCATATGGCATTCATTTTTCACATGTAAATAGCACTTTTTAGTAGTACTCAAAGCATGCCAATCCATGAGAGCAGCATTTATTTTTCAACTCGAATCAATGAGCCCAATCAGTCCATGACATCAAAATAAATAAACAACAGAGTAGGGCTGGCTAATAAGTCCTTAGTTTTGGTGTCATGCTCAGGTAGAATTTGGGTAATCTATACTTCCATATTTCCAAGACCTATTCTTGAAGATCAAGGGGTATAAACATTTATTGGAATGACTAAAATTCTGATAGACTTGGCTTTTTAATGTAAAGATATAATTAAATCGTATTATTATATGTAATAGAAAGCGATGGGTTAGAAGAAGCCTACATAACCAACCCATAAAGTAAACTTTAACATTGATTTATCCTGCAATAGATGTTGTTCAATTGGTAACATACATTTTTGTCTTCTTCTAATGCCTCTTAAGAGAAAGTAATCTAAAAGTAACATAATGTAATCAGATTACGTTACTGAGTTTGGGTAATCGCAAAGTTACTTTACTGATTACAATTTTGGACAGGTAACTAGGAACTGTAATGGATTACATTTAGAAAGTAACCTACCCAACCCTGGTCTGCAAAATGTATAGTTTTGAGATAATTCGTATTTTTCAAGTCCCAGATTTCAGAACTGTTTTGTGATGTCTTCCTCTTTCTTGACTCAATAAGTATATCACCTTATATACAATTATTTTTGATTGACAATCCAGAAATCCCACTGGCAAAAACTGGTTGAATCAATGTTGTTTCCATGTCATTTGAACTAAAACATTTAATGTGATGAAGTTGAATCAGTGTGGGAAAATTCTTGAATTTGGGAATATTGTATTTTTTTATGACATGGTGACATTTGTTTTTGATTTCTTGTTAGTTGACAACTCAAGTAATTTAAATAAAAACTGGACGTTGAACTGACGTCTGTGCCCAGTGGGTTGTGTTATTGGATTGCAGATGGAACCGCATAGCACCAAGGTAAAAGGAGTTTGCGCAGATTGAACTTTCTGATTATTATTATTTTTGAATTGGAAACTTTTTCACAAATCTGACATGCTGTATCTCACATATAAAGAACCACCTAAAGAGCAACTCTATATAAATAACTCATTTTTTACCAAAATGTCAGATAGAACCTTATAGTGCCTAGGTCACAGTATGCTGAAGTCCTTCCCGTCAAGAGGCAGACGTCA
Organism: Oncorhynchus tshawytscha; assembly: GCF_018296145.1. Taxonomy (NCBI): domain Eukaryota; kingdom Metazoa; phylum Chordata; class Actinopteri; order Salmoniformes; family Salmonidae; genus Oncorhynchus; species Oncorhynchus tshawytscha. The sequence continues at coordinate 28,142,031 of NC_056448.1, forward strand.
GTAGATTTTCATCACCTGAGAGGGAGGGTTGTTTACAGGAACTAGTATTCTCCTAATGGCTGATTCATTTGCATTTAATATAAAATCATAATAAAACATATGCCATTAGGCAGACGCATTTATCCAAAGCAACTCACTGTCGTGCGTGAATACATTTGAACATAGAGTACAAGAAGAGCAGGCTTCTTACAGATGATTTGGAGAGAGTGGTGGAGAGAGAGAGTAAAGTGGTGGAGAGAGAGAGTAAAGTGGTGGAGAGAGAGAGTAAAGTGGTGGAGAGAGATAGTAAAGTGGTGGAGAGAGATAGTAAAGTGGTGGAGAGAGAGAGTAAAGTGGTGGAGAGAGAGAGTAAAGTGGTGGAGAGAGAGAGTAAAGTGGTGGAGAGAGAGTAAAGTGGTGGAGAGAGATAGTAAAGTGGTGGAGAGAGATAGTAAAGTGGTGGAGAGAGAGAGTAAAGTGGTGGAGAGAGAGAGTAAAGTGGTGGAGAGAGAGAGTAAAGTGGTGGAGAGAGAGAGTAAAGTGGTGGAGAGAGAGAGTAAAGTGGTGGAGAGAGAGAGTAAAGTGGTGGAGAGAGAGAGTAAAGTGGTGGAGAGAGAGAGTAAAGTGGTGGAGAGAGAGAGTAAAGTGGTGGAGAGAGAGAGTAAAGTGGTGGAGAGAGAGAGTAAAGTGGTGGAGAGAGAGTAAAGTGGTGGAGAGAGAGAGTAAAGTGGTGGAGAGAGAGAGTAAAGTGGTGGAGAGAGAGAGTAAAGTGGTGAGAGAGAGAGTAAAGTGGTGGAGAGAGAGAGTAAAGTGGTGGAGAGAGAGAGTAAAGTGGTGGAGAGAGAGAGTAAAGTGGTGGAGAGAGAGAGTAAAGTGGTGGAGAGAGAGAGTAAAGTGGTGGAGAGAGAGTAAAGTGGTGGAGAGAGAGAGTAAAGTGGTGGAGAGAGAGTAAAGTGGTGGAGAGAGAGAGTAAAGTGGTGGAGAGAGAGAGTAAAGTGGTGGAGAGAGAGAGTAAAGTGGTGGAGAGAGAGAGTAAAGTGGTGGAGAGAGAGAGTAAAGTGGTGGAGAGAGAGAGTAAAGTGGTGGAGAGAGTAAAGTGGTGGAGAGAGATAGTAAAGTGGTGGAGAGAGAGAGTAAAGTGGTGGAGAGAGAGAGTAAAGTGGTGGAGAGAGAGAGTGGTGGAGAGAGAGTAAAGTGGTGGAGAGAGAGAGTAAAGTGGTGGAGAGAGAGAGTAAAGTGGTGGAGAGAGAGAGTAAAGTGGTGGAGAGAGATAGTAAAGTGGTGGAGAGAGATAGTAAAGTGGTGGAGAGAGAGATAGTAAAGTGGTGGAGAGAGAGTAAAGTGGTGGAGAGAGAGAGTAAAAGTGGTGGAGAGAGAGAGTAAAGTGGTGGAGAGAGATAGTAAAGTGGTGGAGAGAGAGAGTAAAGTGGTGGAGAGAGAGAGTAAAGTGGTGGAGAGAGATAGTAAAGTGGTGGAGAGAGAGAGTAAAGTGGTGGAGAGAGAGAGTAAAGTGGTGGAGAGAGAGAGTAAAGTGGTGGAGAGAGATAGTAAAGTGGTGGAGAGAGAGAGTAAAGTGGTGGAGAGAGAGAGTAAAGTGGTGGAGAGAGAGAGTAAAGTGGTGGAGAGAGAGTAAAGTGGTGGAGAGAGAGAGTAAAGTGGTGGAGAGAGAGAGTAAAGTGGTGGAGAGAGAGAGTAAAGTGGTGGAGAGAGAGAGTAAAGTGGTGGAGAGAGAGAGTAAAGTGGTGGAGAGAGAGAGTAAAGTGGTGGAGAGAGATAGTAAAGTGGTGGAGAGAGAGAGTAAAGTGGTGGAGAGAGATAGTAAAGTGGTGGAGAGAGAGAGAGTAAAGTGGTGGAGAGAGAGAGTAAAGTGGTGGAGAGAGAGTAAAGTGGTGGAGAGAGATAGTAAAGTGGTGGAGAGAGAGAGTAAAGTGGTGGAGAGAGATAGTAAAGTGGTGGAGAGAGATAGTAAAGTGGTGGAGAGAGATAGTAAAGTGGTGGAGAGAGAGAGTAAAGTGGTGGAGAGAGAGAGTAAAGTGGTGGAGAGAGAGAGTAAAGTGGTGGAGAGAGATAGTAAAGTGGTGGAGAGAGAGAGTAAAGTGGTGGAGAGAGAGAGTAAAGTGGTGGAGAGAGATAGTAAAGTGGTGGAGAGAGAGAGTAAAGTGGTGGAGAGAGAGAGTAAAGTGGTGGAGAGAGAGAGTAAAGTGGTGGAGAGAGAGAGTAAAGTGGTGGAGAGAGAGAGTAAAGTGGTGGAGAGAGAGAGTAAAGTGGTGGAGAGAGAGAGTAAAGTGGTGGAGAGAGAGAGTAAAGTGGTGGAGAGAGAGTGGTGGAGAGAAAGTGGTGGAGAGAGAGAGTAAAGTGGTGGAGAGAGAGAGTAAAGTGGTGGAGAGAGATAGTAAAGTGGTGGAGAGAGAGAGTAAAGTGGTGGAGAGAGAGTAAAGTGGTGGAGAGAGAGAGTAAAGTGGTGGAGAGAGATAGTAAAGTGGTGGAGAGAGAGTAAAGTGGTGGAGAGAGAGAGTAAAGTGGTGGAGAGAGAGAGTAAAGTGGTGGAGAGAGAGAGTAAAGTGGTGGAGAGAGAGAGTAAAGTGGTGGAGAGAGATAGTAAAGTGGTGGAGAGAGAGAAAGTGGTGGAGAGAGATAGTAAAGTGGTGGAGAGAGAGAGTAAAGTGGTGGAGGGAGAGAGTAAAGTGGTGGAGAGAGAGAGTAAAGTGGTGGAGAGAGAGAGTAAAGTGGTGGAGAGAGATAGTAAAGTGGTGGAGAGAGAGAGTAAAGTGGTGGAGAGAGAGTAAAGTGGTGGAGAGAGAGAGTAAAGTGGTGGAGAGAGAGAGTAAAGTGGTGGAGAGAGATAGTAAAGTGGTGGAGAGAGAGAGTAAAGTGGTGGAGAGAGATAGTAAAGTGGTGGAGAGAGATAGTAAAGTGGTGGAGAGAGATAGTAAAGTGGTGGAGAGAGAGAGTAAAGTGGTGGAGAGAGAGAGTAAAGTGGTGGAGAGAGAGAGTAAAGTGGTGGAGAGAGAGAGTAAAGTGGTGGAGAGAGAGAGTAAAGTGGTGGAGAGAGAGAGTAAAGTGGTGGAGAGAGAGAGTAAAGTGGTTTAGAGAGAGAGTAAAGTGGTGGAGAGAGAGAGTAAAGTGGTGGAGAGAGAGAGTAAAGTGGTGGAGAGAGATAGTAAAGTGGTGGAGAGAGAGAGTAAAGTGGTGGAGAGAGAGAGTAAAGTGGTGGAGAGAGAGAGTAAAGTGGTGGAGAGAGAGTAAAGTGGTGGAGAGAGAGAGTAAAGTGGTGGAGAGAGAGAGTAAAGTGGTGGAGAGAGAGAGTAAAGTGGTGGAGAGAGAGAGTAAAGTGGTGGAGAGAGATAGTAAAGTGGTGGAGAGAGAGAGTAAAGTGGTGGAGAGAGAGAGTAAAGTGGTGGAGAGAGAGAGTAAAGTGGTGGAGAGAGAGAGTAAAGTGGTGGAGAGAGAGAGTAAAGTGGTGGAGAGAGATAGTAAAGTGGTGGAGAGAGAGAGTAAAGTGGTGGAGAGAGAGAGTAAAGTGGTGGAGAGAGAGAGTAAAGTGGTGGAGAGAGAGAAAGTGGTGGAGAGAGAGAGTAAAGTGGTGGAGAGAGATAGTAAAGTGGTGGAGAGAGAGTAAAGTGGTGGAGAGAGAGAGTAAAGTGGTGGAGAGAGAGAGTAAAGTGGTGGAGAGAGAGAGTAAAGTGGTGGAGAGAGAGAGTAAAGTGGTGGAGAGAGATAGTAAAGTGGTGGAGAGAGAGTAAAGTGGTGGAGAGAGATAGTAAAGTGGTGGAGAGAGAGAGTAAAGTGGTGGAGAGAGAGAGTAAAGTGGTGGAGAGAGAGAGTAAAGTGGTGGAGAGAGATAGTAAAGTGGTGGAGAGAGAGAGTAAAGTGGTGGAGAGAGAGAGTAAAGTGGTGGAGAGAGAGTAAAGTGGTGGAGAGAGAGAGTAAAGTGGTGGAGAGAGAGAGTAAAGTGGTGGAGAGAGATAGTAAAGTGGTGGAGAGAGAGTAAAGTGGTGGAGAGAGAGAGTAAAGTGGTGGAGAGAGAGAGTAAAGTGGTGGAGAGAGAGAGTAAAGTGGTGGAGAGAGATAGTAAAGTGGTGGAGAGAGAGAGTAAAGTGGTGGAGAGAGAGAGTAAAGTGGTGGAGAGAGAGAGTAAAGTGGTGGAGAGAGAGAGTAAAGTGGTGGAGAGAGAGAGTAAAGTGGTGGAGAGAGAGAGTAAAGTGGTGGAGAGAGAGTAAAGTGAGTAAAGTGGTGGAGAGAGATAGTAAAGTGGTGGAGAGAGAGAGTAAAGTGGTGGAGAGAGATAGTAAAGTGGTGGAGAGAGAGAGTAAAGTGGTGGAGAGAGAGAGTAAAGTGGTGGAGAGAGAGAGTAAAGTGGTGGAGAGAGAGAGTAAAGTGGTGGAGAGAGAGAGTAAAGTGGTGGAGAGAGAGAGTAAAGTGGTGGAGAGAGAGAGTAAAGTGGTGGAGAGAGAGAGTAAAGTGGTGGAGAGAGAGAGTAAAGTGGTGGAGAGAGAGTAAAGTGGTGGAGAGAGATAGTAAAGTGGTGGAGAGAGAGAGTAAAGTGGTGGAGAGAGAGTAAAGTGGTGGAGAGAGAGTAAAGTGGTGGAGAGAGATAGTAAAGTGGTGGAGAGAGAGAGTAAAGTGGTGGAGAGAGAGAGTAAAGTGGTGGAGAGAGAGAGTAAAGTGGTGGAGAGAGAGAGTAAAGTGGTGGAGAGAGAGAGTAAAGTGGTGGAGAGAGATAGTAAAGTGGTGGAGAGAGAGAGTAAAGTGGTGGAGAGAGAGTAAAGTGGTGGAGAGAGAGAGTAAAGTGGTGGAGAGAGATAGTAAAGTGGTGGAGAGAGAGAGTAAAGTGGTGGAGAGAGATAGTAAAGTGGTGGAGAGAGAGAGTAGTGATGACATGTTTTTTGGTCAATCAGATCACAGATCACGTCACGACAAGTGTTTACAGTAGTTCTCATGCTGATAGTAGGGCAGGAAGGTCCTGAATCGAATTATCTTCAACCGAATCCCGAGGTGCCCAGGGAGATACAGCCACTTCGTTCTATCCGTAGTTCCCATGACTCACCGAATTTCGTTCATTTAACGCACTCACACACAGTCTCTGTTTCAGCCAGTGTCTCACGGCCTGTATTTCTAAAATAGACTCAAGCGTTGCAACACAAGGTGACTATCTTCATGCGTCGACACACCAAACCAGTTCTGTCACTTTGTGAATAACAACAAACAAAGGCACAGTGTATTGAGACATGCTGTACCAAGGATATCAACCACAATCACAGTAACGGCTCTTTTCCTATAATAACAGAGAGAGATTTTACATGAATGCCATAGGCCTACTAATATTTGCTTAGTGCGTAATGGGTACTATTGTAATAGATCTACTGCTGTACATACTGTATCATTTGTAGTATATCTTGTAAATTCATCCAGTGTATATACGTATAGATTGAATTTGGATTACTGTTACAGTTCTATTTGGGTTGTTAATTGGATTAGTCCTGACACTTATTTTTTTTGGTGTACTTGTCTGACATTTTACTGACATTTAGGAGCTAGTAACATAAGCATTTCACTGTACCTGCTATAACATCTGCTAAACTGTGTATGCAACCAATAAACTTTGATTTGATTTGAATATTGTACTTCATGACAAACTGGCAGCTGTTCAAATAAGGAAGTCACTGTGACTGTGGTCTGCTTCAGGTAATGGGAGTTATTATTGTTTGACCTTTTCCTATATATGGCAGTCCAGGTGTGAGTGTAAGTGTGTGTGTATTTTTCTTCCCATTTCTCAACAAACCTATGGTGTCTAAAATTGTACAGGGGGACAAATGTTGGACAGTTTATGCAAGTGCATGTATTTGTGACAAGAGATACTTCATGTAAACAAATGAAAATTATGAATGGATGGTATTGTGCTGAAATATAAGGAATTCATCTCACAGTGGATGATGACTTGTTTAAATGACAGTCAACATTCATATTTGTTTCATATTGTTTCAAAATTTCCGACAGTAATTTGACAATCTGCTTAAAACACAGCTCACATTCGATACTGCCCACTGGGAACACACTGGTTGAATCAACCTTGTTTCTAGAACCAACGTGGAATAGACGTTGAATTGACTTTGGGTGTTGGGTACGCTCTAACCCTCCATGAGCCCTCTGCTCCAATCATCATCAGTAGGACATATGCGCTGCAGTTTCCAATATTACGCATCTATGAGATAACAAGCATACTTTCTAGGAACAGCAAGTATTCTTAGTGATCTGCCAAAGGCATGCTTGAAAAGAGAAATAGTTGTGTTTGGTTTTTGTTTGGATCACAGCTGAAGATCATGGATCAGAAAGAAGGTGGGAGGGGCTGTGTACACGTCTCAGCCAATAAAAGCATTGACCGTCTGAATGAGAGGATGATACATTAGTATTGGCCCCAAGCGTCACTCTGGAGGCACACGAAAATACCCTCATTCAGCTCACTGCTTCATCAGTGTGTGTGTGTGTGTGTGTGTGTGTGTGTGTGTGTGTGTGTGTGTGTGTGTGTGTGTGTGTGTGTGTGTGTGTGTGTGTGTGTGTGTGTGTGTGTGTGTGTGTGTGTGTGTGTGTGTGTGTGTGTGTGTGATCAACTCCCTTGTATTATCCGTCTTGAATTGCGGTGCTGTAATCATATGTGTCAATTCTCCTAACAGAACCCCAAAATTCCAAAAATAATACTTAAAAACAGGGAAAAAACTATTTATGATCAGTTATCAGAATGTCTGTATAACATTCGTTATGTTTACCAGCCTCACATCAAGCAACAGCCAGTTATAGCTAGATTTGATTATCCATGTAGGACTGTATGTCACAAGATTTACAATAAAGGTTTATTCAAAAAGAGTTCAATACAGAGAAACATAAGAACCTTTCAATATCAAACAACATAGCAAAATATTTTTGAAAATGTAATATTTATTTGGGGAAAATCTTAAACACAAACAAACACACCCACATTTCAAATGCCCAGACGTCTGACCTGAGAATGCGATGGAAACCAATCAAAAATCACTGAGTAATCACCAAAAAGATCTATATCACTGCAAACAAAACCAGAGATCTGAAAGACAGCAACAGTTAGTATGAAGTCAGTAAAGACAAACACACAGAAAAAAGGGTGTAAAATGGGACGAGAGAGAGGTGGACATAGAGAGAGACAATATAGAGAGAGTAAGGAGAGGAGAGATATTAGATGAAGTACACACAACATGGGGAGAAAAGACAGAGAGAGAGAGAGAGAGAGAGAGAGAGAGAGAGTGAGGGGAGAAATAAAAAAAAGCAAGACTCAAGCAGTCCCTTTATCTTTTCTTCCTTTCAGACCTTTCGTAACAGGTGTATCTCTGGAAGGGATGGTAGGTACCATGTTGGTCCCCCCCAGCCAGTCCCAGTGGAAGAAGAACGGGGCAAAGTTTGCCCCAGGCATCTGGTGGTGAGCGTCATGTTTGGGGGGTCCGCCCTACAGGCTGAAGGGTACCATGCGGTGCAGAGACCAGGGGAAGTCGTAGCCATGGTGGTCCTCCGTGGACACACAGATGGTGAACACCATGAAGCACCAGGTGGTCAAGCAGTGGCACTGCAGCAAGAGGGGGTCCACAGTGGTCCAGAATCCCACACTGATCAGCTCCCATGCGGACAGGTTCTGGGTGACCAGGCTGAAGGGTTGAAGGTACTGGTGGTGCATGGCGTGGAAGGTACAGTACAGCCAGGGGACTCTGTGGTGGAGGAGATGCCAGAGGTAGTACTGGAAGTCAAAGACCACTGTGCACCCCAGGATGCCCAGGAGGAAGCTTGTTAGAGTGGGGGCTTTGCGAGGGAGCGGGATGGGTGGCCTCCACACCACTGGCGCACAGTGGGAGGGAAGACTTAGACCAGGTGGTTGTGGACTGTGAGGCCGAGCGTGGTCCAGATGTTGTCCCATGTGACAGGTCTGTCTGGGTGGAGCTTGTAGCGGTTGAGGGTGGGCCAGCTGGGGGCCAGGACGTCCAACAGGGTGTAGAGGGTCACCAGGAGGAGGTAGGTGGAGACTGAGATGACCACGGGGAACAGAGGGCTCTGAGGCTCAGCCTGGTGGTACTTCAGGAGGTAGTTCCACACTGGCTGAAGGACGGGCGGCTCTGGCTGAAGGACGGACGGCTCTGGCTGAAGGACGACTACAATTGGTGGTTCTCTATAAAGTCTAATAATCACAGATTATTCATTTATAACTGGGTTGGTTGCAGCAGAGTCCACAAGAATAGCAAAGATCATTACAGCTCTAACGTATGTTTGTTTTCTGCAAAAAGCAAATCATTTGATGCCGTCGTGCCAACTTGGGTTGGGGGTCGATCTTAGCCTCTTATGTACATCGAGGCGCCACCTCCTCCTTCCCCCCTACACCCCCCCTCTCTCTGGGTTTTAAAGCAGGTGGTCTGTGAAGACCCCTCTTTCTCTGGCCAGAGGATCGCTGCCAGGACTCAGGACCTGAGTCACAGCAGCTCTTATTTCTGACCCAGATCTTAGAGAGCTGCCTCCCACCGATCAGAAGTAACTTGAATTTGACTTTGTCAAAAGAGCGGTGTGTTTTCATTACTGGCACTGAGGAGCAACAATACACTGTTGTCAAAAAGCAAGACTTTGGTGCAGTCTCTGTTTAATGCAGACACTGTAGTATGAGCACAATACGTTGAAAAGACATCTTGTTTTGGTTGAAAATACATATTTTTTTATTGAAAAGACGACCAAAAGACGTATTTCAACCAATTTTGCTCACTGGGTGATAATCTGTCAAATTGATCACTTTGGTTAAACCTGTTGATAATTAGATTAAAAACAACATTTTTAAAGATGTTTTTTAAATGTATATTTCTCTCTTTCTCTCCTTGACTTGTTGTGAGGGCTAACAGTAATACATAATAGAAAGCTGTCAGAAGTGACATGGAGTTCAAAGGCTCTACTTATTCACGTTAAATTACACTTGGCAACAAAAATACAATGTTGAATTTTTGTATGGTTCAGCTTGCATCATACTGCTGAGAATAAGGTCTGATTGTTGGAAGTGAAAAGAGGCAAGTGGTCTGTCTACCACAGAGATGGTTTCTATGGTGGAGCTCAAGTAATCCCTTTCTAACTCAAACAAGGCTTTATATAAACGTTATCATATTATCTAAATGATCCTAATAATGGGCAATAAATTCTGCTTCAGTTTCTATGATAATTGCATATAAACACTGTTTATGTGTAATGGCACCACTAGATTTTGTGCTGTCTGGCACCACTAGATTTTGTGCTGTCTGGCACCACTAGAGGGCAGACAAGTACCACTGGAAGAAAGACGCCTCTGCTCTGTACCGTAGATAGTTGTTTCTGAAGAGGTTTTTCCACATTTCATTTTGTGGACACACAACCCTTTTCTGAGGGCTGCAATTGAAAATCTCCCTTTTTAAAATGTTTTTATGAATACCTGAAACTGGGTGATGTGAAGCTCCCTGTTTTTATATGCATTAGAAGAAGTTGAAGTGTAGAGCAGCACATTGTAGGATTTTAATGTATCTCAATGAGAACGTATGTTACTGTTTATTACTATTTATTACTGTTGTCTGGTCCATAGCTGTTCCACATACATTTTTGGGAACAAAAATGTAACAACAAGATAAACTCATGACACAACAACAAAGTAATCTAATTCTCCAATTTACAGATTTTCATTTCAACTTTGAAGGGGACTCAGTGGTCTCTATGCAATGCGAGAGTAATTCAATTATTAATTCATTTCATTAGGACTTCTTATGCTTTTCCCCTCTCACCCCCTCCATGGGGACATGTCTCTTCTGCGTAGTATTTTTTAATTTAGCTTGGCCAACTCTGAAGGGAACAGTTTCCTCACCCTAACTAACGGAAATACATTTTAGCTGTGGAAGAGGAGGGTGGATAAAGGGTTGAAGACACAGCTGAGATCCACCCTCCCTCAGGTGAGGTCTGTAGGGGCATGACGGCTAAACAAAGAACAAGCCTGCATTGCTGAAGCACCCGAGGCTTCGTCTCCCTACTGGTGCTATGCAGGGAGGGAGCTGGAAACCTGGTCACAATGCGGACATGGTGGACGGATAAGAGACACCTTTTACAGTCTTTCTCAATTGCTAAAACACTCAAACCCATTGGCTGAACAAAGTTCTCAGTTGCCTGGACTCATTTAGCTAATTATGCAGTCTGTTGTCAATACCTTAAACCATTTCACATGGTAAAACACAATATGCAGATCTCACTTAGACTTTTCAGCAAAACTCTAAACACATTCTCATTCTCAAAACACATTCTGCACTCTAATGCACATGTCATCCATACTGGTAAACACAAGTGGCAACAATCAAATACAAATAGAGAAGACATGTCATTGATTGAACACAACCACTCAAAATGTATTTAACCTGTTTCAAATGATGCGACACAACCAATATAAGCCAGTTCAGAGAGCAAAGAGGTTGTTGAAGGTGGGAAGGAGAAAGTCTGAGAATGGATAGAAGAAACAATGTGAGAGGACGAGGACGTATGCGAGGTGGGTGACGAGGAGGAAGAGGAGGAGGGCAAGAAAGAGGAAGAGGAGGAAGAAGAAGAAGACAAAGAGTGGCAATATCTGATGAAATTTGTGCAACAGTTATAGACCATGTTCTTGTCCATGGACCGACAATGAGGGAAGCAGGACTTAGAGTGCAACCCAATTTGAGCTGATTTTCCGTGTCCACCATAGTAAGGACATTCAGAGAAGAGAACAGGTACAGGATACTACTGTATTTTTGTAATTGCAAATGTACTGTACTACACTATATGCAGCTGTTTCAATAGACCTTTGTAAAGTTAATCACTGTATGTATTGTACTGCATGAATATGTTTTGTAACTACACAACTACTTGTTGTAGAATTGCAAGGCTGCCACGTGCAGGTGGAAGGACAGCTATATTCACTCGGGAGCAAGAGGCCGTTATAGTTGGCATGGTCCTTCAAAATAATGCAATACGACTCAGAGAAATCCAGGAACGAGTGATACAAGACAACACACACTTACAGGGAATCGACAATGAACATTTCCACAATTGACCGTGTCCTCCATCGTAACAGGATGCGAATGAAACAAGTATACAGAGTAACTTTTTTGAGCGCAACTCACCAAGGGTGAAAGAACTGGGAGCTCAGTATGTGCAAGTAAGTGTACATTCAGAAACATTTACTGTAATCCAGATTGTCTACAGTACTAACACATACTATGTGAATGACATTACTCTTCAGTACATGCAATGTATGTGAATCGGAAGCTTAATTGTACTCTACAGTATAGCACTGTCTCTGTACGACTTACAAAATCTTACATACAGTACATTGTATTTCTACACAGACAATATATGACTTGGAATCCTTGGACAGACCTCATGAGTTCATCTTTGTCAATGAAGCAGGCTTCAAGCTAACAAAGAGGAGAAGGAGAGGCCGATACATGATTGGACAGCAGGCCATTGTTGAAGTCCCTGGTCAACGACGTGGCAATGTCACAATCTGTGCTGCTATCAGCAACCATGGTGTTCTACATCACCATGTTACACTCGGGCCATATAACACCCAGCACCTTCTCAGATTTATTGCCAATCTAAGATATATTTTATTTGAGCAGCAGGTTCAAGAGCAGCAGGGTCAAGAGCTAAATGAGAATCCCATTCCCACCTATGTGATAGTGTGGGACAATGTCAGTTTCCACCGAGCTGCTCAGGTAAGGGAATGTTTTAACATCAATGGGCAGTTTATGACCTTGTACCTGCCTCCATACTCGCCTTTCCTGAATCAGATTGAGGAGTTTTTCTCCTCTTGGAGATGGAAAGTGTATGATCGACAACCCTACAGCAGAGTAAATCTGCTGCAAGCCATGGATTTAGCCAATGGTGATATACAGTGGGGCAAAAAAAGTATTTAGTCAGCCACCAATTGTGCAAGTTCTCCCACTTAAAAAGATGAGAGGCCTGTAATTTTCATCATAGGTACACTTTAACTATGACAGACAAAATTAGAAAAAAAATCCAGAAAATCATATTGTAGGATTTGTAATGAATTTATTTGCAAATTATGGTGGAAAAATAAGTATTTGGTCAATAACAAAAGTTATCTCAATACTTTGTTATATACGCTTTGTTGGCAATGACAGAGGTCAAATGTCTTCACAAGGTTTTCACACACTGTTGCTGGTATTTTGGCCCATTCCTCCATGCAGATCTCCTCTAGAGCAGTGATGTTTTGGGGCTGTTGCTGGGCAACACGGACTTTCAACTCCCTTCAAAGATTTTCTATGGGGTTGAGATCTGGAGACTGGCTAGGCCACTCCAGGACCTTGAAATGCTTCTTTGGAAGCCACTCCTTCGTTGCCCGGGCGGTGTGTTTGGGATCATTATCATGCTGAAAGACCCAGCCACGTTTCATCTTCAATGCCCTTGCTGATGGAAGGAGGTTTTCACTCAAAATCTCACGATACATGGCCCAATTCATTCTTTACTTTACACGGATCAGTTGTCCTGGTCCCTTTGCAGAACAACAGTCCCAAAGCATGATGTTTCCACCCCCATGCTTCAGAGTAGGTATGGTGTTCTTTGGATGCAACTCAGCATTCTTTGTCCTCCAAACACGACGAGTTGAGTTTTTACCAAAAAGTTATATTTTGGTTTCATCTGACCATATGACATTCTCCCAATCTTCTTCTGGATCATCCAAATGCTCTCTAGCAAACTTCAGATGGGCCTGGACATGTACTGGCTTAAGCAGGGGGACACGTCTGGCACTGCAGGATTTGTGTCCCTGGCGGCGTAGTGTGTTACTGATGGTAGGCTTTGTTACTTTGGTCCCAGCTCTCTGCAGGTCATTCACTAGGTCCCCCCGTGTGGTTCTGGGATTTTTGCTCACCGTTCTTGTGATCATTTTGACCCCACGGGGTGAGATCTTGCGTGGAGCCCCAGATCGAGGGAGATTATCAGTGGTCTTGTATGTCTTCCATTTCCTAATAATTGCTCCCACAGTTGATTTCTTCAAACCAAGCTGCTTACCTATTGCAAATTCAGTCTTCCCAGCCTGGTGCAGGTCTACAATTTTCTTTCTGGTGTCCTTTGACAGCTCTTTGGTCTTGGCCATAGTGGAGTTTGGAGTGTGACTGTTTGAGGTTGTGGACAGGTGTCTTTTATACTGATAACAAGTTCAAACAGGTGCCATTAATACAGGTAACGAGTGGTGGACAGAGGAGCTTATTAAAGAAGAAGTTACAGGTCTGTGAGAGCCAGAAATCTTGCTTGTTTGTAGGTGACCAAATACTTATTTTCCACCATAATTTGCAAATAAATTCATTAAAAATCCTACAATGTGATTTTCTGGATTTTTTTCTCTCATTTTGTCTGTCACAGTTGAAGTGTACCTATGATGAAAATTACAGGCCTCTCTCATCTTTTTAAGTGGGAGAACTTGCACAATTGGTGGCTGACTAAATACTTTTTTGCCCCACTGTAGGTGAGGAATCATGTCAGGGCTGGATACGGCACACAAGAACCTTCTTCCCCCGTTGCCTCAGGAGGGACAATGTTGCTTGTGATGTCGACAAAGTGCTCTGGCCTGACCCAGCCCAAAGACAAGAAGAAGCACATTGATCACATGTTTACTCCTTTGATTTTTGTCCCTTTTAGTATTGTATACTGTAGTACAATGCATTGTAGGCTGTATACTGTACAATGGACAAATTGTGTGGCCCTGAACATTGTGCTTTCCATTTATTAACAGTACTGACTGCTCAATAGATTTTGACTGGTTGCAGGTTCATATCAACAAAGAACAAGAATTACAGTATCACAGAGCCAAAGGACAAGTTTGTGAGATGCAGGGTACAGTACTGTAAAAATAGGGCTACAAGGAGGAGGAACAAAATTGCAAAGAGCAAAGCAGAATAGTCATTTCTGATCAATTTTGAGCTACTATGATAGAACATGTTTTCGTTCATCAAAAGACAATGACAGAAAAATATGAATATTGTTTTAGATGAAAAATGTACTTCTCCCTGAGAATTGTAGGTTTTGAACAATGTGTTTTCTATTTTTCGGTGTATTGTTTACTGACTGCTTGAGAGTGTATATCATTTTGATCACTTTGTTTATGATTTGAGAGCAGTGTTTGATTTTGAACACAGGTAAAACTGTTTTGAGGCGAATGTTTCATTTTGCGAGAGGAGTCAGAGGTTATGTAAATAGTGCTTGAAGATGAGGTTTTGTGTTTAATACAGTGACCCCCTCTTATATCATTACCAAGCCCTGCAATGCCAAGAGCTGAGCAAAGAAAAGAGTCCCCTCATCCAGCTGGTCCTGGGGCTGAGTTCACAAACCTGTTCTACTAACTAACACACTGAAGCCTCAGAACCAGAACATCCAATCAATCAGGATAAAACAAATGAAACCAAATTACAACACAGTCAAAACAAAACTATATTGCTTATTGGGAAACACAAACACAACGCAAAATGCAGTGCTATCTGGCCCTAAATCGACAGTACACTGTGGCTAAATATTTGACCATGGTTACTGATCAAAACCTTAGAAAAACCTTAGTGAGCACAGCCACAGCCATTGAGAAGGGTAGACACAGGAAAACCTGGCTCCCTGCAGAGGAAAGGCTGTGCAACCACTGCAAAACAGCAGAACCTGAGATGCACTTCCTGATATCAAAAATATAAAACAATTAGAGAGTGTCATTTCCCCAAATTTGAAACCCTTATTCAAGGTTTCAAAGTCCTCTCTGATGAGAGTAGGCTACCTGTCCTGTTGGGGGAGGATGCAGAGAGCTGTGGGTTGGCAGCGCACTACATTGCTGCCTGCCATAAGTTGAGGGACAGTTGGACAGTTGTTACTGTTGGCAATATGTACATTGTTACGTCATGCCAATAAAGCAAATTGAATTGAATTGAGAGAGACAGAGAAAGAGAGAGAGACAGAGAGAGAGAGAGACAGAGAGACAGAGAGAGATAGAGAGAGCACTACAATTCTGCCTGCCATAAGTTGAGGGACAGTGTCTGACTAACCAATCAACCTGCACATGTACTCTACTGTATGTTTATTGTTATTGTTGAATGTATGGTTATTTTGACACTTGGTTATTGTTGTTACTGTTGTCCCGTTGACCATTTTGATTCTAATTTTTATATTGTAAATATCCAAAATAAGCTTCAGCAATATGTACACTGTTGCGTCATTGCAATAAAGCAAATTGAATTGAATTGGGAGAGAGAGAGAGAGAGACAGAGAGAGAGAGAGAGAGGTGAACCAACATTCAGAACAGTGACTGATGAACTAAGGGAAATGAAGTAGCGCCATAAAATTCCAACTGAAAACCACTTCACCTTGTTCTCCCATATTCTTTATAAAGAACATATCCTGTACAATCCCATTCAATGCAGCTGAGACACATATTGTACATAGATCTATTTTCAGCTGGTTTGGTGAGGTATCTCTCCACTGGAGTAACACTGAGGGCCTCCTGTGACTAAAGTGAACCCACAGGGGACACCAGGGCCTATATGGGAACATGTTTTGTTATTCACGGCACCACCGTTGGGCCTTTGATTAAAAGCAGAGCAAGAAGACACAGTTACCATGTTACCATGGGTCTCTCACCTGTGGAATTAATTATTGCTATGGTGATGAATGATGACACGTCATGTTTCCACTGATTTGTAGATAAACAAGCCATGCTGCAACCTCTCTCAGATCACACTAGCCCAGGATTCTAACCAGGTAGGAACACCACCTCTACTATAGAGCTTTTGTTATGTCTCACCATATGTTACTGTATGTCTGTCTGTAGAGTAATATCTAATATTTGTACATGTCGCCTATTGTGTGCTTTTGAATACTTGCGGCCATAGTTTTAGACTTAACTCTGACTTTTATTTTAAGAAACGTAGACTTTAAACTGTTTTGAAATTGTTTTTCCCCTTACACTTTCCCCCAGTAGGTCGTGAAAGACATTGTCCTCCTATCAGCACCATGCCAAGCCAACTCCAGAGTGCCATGGACGCACTTATAACAGTTTTCTACAAATACTCCGGGAACGATGGAGACAAATACAAGCTCAACAAGGGAGAGCTGAAGCAGCTACTGAACAGTGAACTCACTGACTTTCTCATGGTAAAAAAGCTGTTTAATATTCATCATTTATCAATCTCAATATATGTTGACATTATTTTGGTATTCTCTTCACCAGACAGTGTTTAGCAATTAAAAGGCCCCGAAACACTATTTAATTGTTAATAAATGTATTGGTCACATGCGCCAAATACAACAGGTGTAGACTTTACCGTGAAATGCTACTTACTTACGAGCCCATTCCCAACAATGCAGAGTTTAAAAAGTAAGACAAATATTTGCTAAATAAAAAGGAAATAGTGAAACAATAAAAACATTAATGAGGCTTTATACTAGCAGAACCAGTACCAAGTCAATGTGCAGGGGTACGAGGGAGTTGAGCTAATTGAGGTAATACAGTAGGTACATGTAGGTAAGGGTTAAAAGTGACTAGACAATCAGGATATAATAAACAGAGTAGCAACAGCGTATGTTATGTGAAAAATGTGAAAGTGTGTCTATGTGTGAGTGTGTATGTGTGGCGTCTATATGCATGTGTGTGTGTGTGTTTATTTTTGTGTGAGCGTATGTAGTGTGTGTGTGTATGTCTGTGTGTGTTGGAGTGTCAGTGTAGTATGTGTAGTCTAGTGAGTGTGCATAGAGCCAGTTCAAGGAAACTGTATAACACAGTAGCATGAATAGAAAAAAACCACTGTATCATTTATATTTATATTAATCTGTTTTAGCTGTGTGTTGAACCTCAAATAAGAAGCTAGCTGTCTTGAATTCAAACCTTCTTGTGCCATTTAGATGAAATCATAACAGCATTAATTTCATGATGTACATTAGTGATATTTATGCTGTACTTATGGATATGTTTGGGGGCTTTTTGATGCCACTTGATTACCCATTGAGACTTGAAAGATGAATTAGACAACCAAATACATATTGAATTTATCCGATTCACTCATGTCAGGATTGTACAAATCCATGTGGTCTGTTGTGTTCATTTGTTCCAATTATAGACCTACTACACAACATTTACATGATTCTTAGAGACGTGGCAATGTTGTTTATCTGTTCTTCAATATGCCTCAGTGGCTAGAAAGCATATAATTACACTCTTAGAAAAAAGGTTTCCAAAAGTGTTCTATAGCTGTCCCCATAGGAGAACCTTTTTTGGTTCCAGGTAGAACCCAAAAGGGTTGTACCTGGAACCGAAAGGGTTCTACCTGCAACAAAGTGGGTTATTCAAGGTGTTCTCTTATGGGGACAGACAAAGCAGAACATAGTTGATTAAGAGAATGGTAGAGTTATCTAGTTATCCAAAAGGGAAGGCAAGAAGGAAACATCAATGCAAAGGGACCTGATTTGACATTTCTCCTTCTACATGACACTGGATTAGTTTAGCCGCTGTGAAGTTTTGATTTCTGGTTAAGTTGAGTGTAAGTCTCTTGCTGTTGTACTTTTGTGAAAGCAGGCAAGATAGTAGTTACTCTTCACTGCCCTGTAGTAGTAGGTTGTTGTAGATAACTCTAGATAGATAACCTACCATGCTGCAGTGACTGTGATGGTGCAGAGGAGTGGCCGTGTGTGTGTGTGGGGGGTTGTTTTGACCAACTGGGGACATTTTGTTAGTCCCCAAAAGGTCAAATGCTATATCTAGGGGGTTTAGGGTTAAGGTAGAATTAGGGTTAGATTTAGGGTTAGGGTTAAGGTTAGGTTTGGGGGTTAGGGTTAAGGTTAGGGAAAATAGGATTTTGAAAGGTTATAAATTGCGTGTTCCCGCAAGATTAGTTAAACAAGATTGTGTGTATGCGAGTGTGTTTGGGGAGTAAACCTGCCTGTCTGTGTTCTAATGGATGAGCCTCATACCATGAGAGAATGAGTGAGGGGTTGTAGAGACAAATCTCTCCTCCCTCCTTTTTTTCTCTCTACATCTTCTCCCTCCCTCTGATGGAAGGAAGCCTCAGGTGCCTATGCATCATCACCAGTGACCCACATCACCTCCAAATATAAACTTGGACTACTCTCTTCTGATGTCACTAGTCTCCACCCACCGACGTGCCTCTGACAAGTATAGAGACGGTGTCCTGGTAACAGTCTAATACACATTCAGGACACGCCACAAATGGCACCCTATTCCTAATTTAGTGCACTACTTGTCAAAGTGCCAAATACTGACTTTTCACGTAAATTTCAATGAGATTTGTACATATACAGTCAAGCTGTGTGTGTGTGTGCTACATACCTCCATTAGCTCCATGTCACTACTCTGTATCACAGGCCGGCTTGGCTTGACTGACAGAAACCATCCAACGGTCACCATCACGCACACACACCCACACAAGTGCACATACACACCTCTGATGGTTCTCAGCTTATGGTTCATTGATTATCGCCAGCATCACTCTGGATTCCAGTGGACATTGGCTGTGTGGTGTGGTGCCCTGCTGTGCTGTGCGGTGCCCAGTCAGTGCCTTTGGCGGTCTAATATCCGGGATGGGGCTCCAGCACCATGAATCCAATGACTCAGAGCCTGAGGCGTCTCTCCTCAAATCTCCCCCATCTCCATCTCAGATCTCTGGCTGGGAGATTGACACAGGGCCTAATTGCAGCCTGCTGTCATGAGGGGACTTGTTCATTGGCCAAGCAGCTGAATCCAGATCGGTCAATGGGCGACATGAGACATGATTCAGGACGGTCTATTTCCTGTCGAGTAGAGTGGTAGAGTGAGTCGGAGGCCTGGAGTAAGCACAGTGGAACAGAATACATTAGAGTTACAGTATAGAATATTTGCTGCTGTTCAATTGTTGTTTTAATTATGAGATATGCATATATCTTTGGACTCAAAATGATGTTGATCTCAAGGACTGTCAGTCCTTGCATCCATAGATCTGTATATTCATTGGAGAGTGGTTACAATTCCCCTAGCCCCATCCTTCAAATGATCAAGGTTTAAAATGATTTGGTTGGTGGTTAGATCTTTGATTGACTGATTTAGTGATTGAGTAATTGTTGTTTCTTTTCATTTCCAGTCTCAGAAAGACCCCATGCTGGTGGAGAAGATCATGAATGATCTGGACTCCAACAAAGACAACGAGGTGGACTTCAATGAGTTTGTGGTTCTGGTGGCGGCCCTGACCGTAGCCTGCAACGACTTCTTCCAGGAGAAGCAGAAGAAGAAAGCCAACTAACAGTTAAATCCGAAATGGCTTCCCCTTGCCTATTTAGTGCACTTCTATTGGCCAAAGCCTCATAGGGCTATGACAGGTCTAAATAGGGCTCTGGTCAAAAGTAGTGCACTGCATAGGGAATAGGGAGCCATTTCAAATTGGCACGTGGATAGAAATAGAATTAGAAACCAACAGAGGTAGAAAGTAACGAATTACAACCACACCCATCATGCTGAACATTGAATACTGTGATCACTTCTCAATTCCCCATGGTCTCAGTGGTACTAAAACCACTACACTATATGTTTATCAACAGCAGAAGGAGATTAGACTAAAGTCGAAATCATAAATTGACATACTTTTGCTAGAAATAGGATACTTCTGTCCCTCTGACGCATCAAAACAGATGATTTCAAACATGGTGTCACACTACCCTGAGTGCCAGACTGTTTCAGCTCTTAAC